>NW_022681108.1:0-39050 GCF_009764315.1 Trachypithecus francoisi | reverse complement strand
AACAACAACAACAGCAGAATTTTTCTAAATTCTGGAGCCTGTTTTTCTCTTCTTCTCTCCAATCCAGGGCTCTCCTCCACCACTAGTGAAGAGAGCCAGCTAGCTAGCCTTATGTAGACAGAAAGAGAAGTGTCCCCAGAAACTTCTCAGCCCACTGGTCAGTGCCTCATTTCCACATAGATAAGGAGCAGCCTGAAAGAAAGAAAAAAAAATTCAAGTTGCAGACAGCAATAAATGAACTAGAACAGGAAGTTGTACGTGAATACATGTCTGCAGCTTCACGGATAGAAGAACCTCCAGCTCCAGCTCACTCAGAAACTTGCAGAAACTTCAAGCTTATTCAAATGGGAGATCAAGGCCTGAAATAGCGATGGCTTTCTCCATTTTATAATCCGTGGGCTTCCAAAAATGTTTTTTTTTTTTTCTTTTGTGAAGATAAACAGGCTGGGAGAGAGGGAGAAAGTGCCTTCCAGGGAACACTTTTCTTTTCTTCTTGGATTGTGATTCCCACCTCTATGAATCATTACTTCAGCTTCAGATTAGTTCGGGACAAAATTCTAGGCCATGGTTTCACTTCAGCTCCTGAAAGTTTGTTGGCTAAGCTAAGTAGCCACTATGTATATTCAGTTTAATCACTAATAGGTACTGGTCCAAGGTCTCAGGCAAAGCTGTCTGATTGGGCTGGGATCTGAGGACCCAGGCCCAACTAAGTCACATGTTTTTTAAGACAGCCCACAGACTAAGTCAATTTCTTACCATTCACAACACACAAAAACCCTAAACCCATGTTTCATATTGGTTAGACCACTTTGATCACATCTCTGCTGACATCGAGTATTTTTCTTTTGCTTATTAAACTTTTTCTTCAACCTTGGCACTCTTTAGTCTTCTAAAACATTCTGCAATATTTATTCTTTTAAAACATATGAAAGAGATCACCAGTATTACCTTAGATAAGTAGAGACTGTTATGTGTTTGTTCACTGGTGAGATGAGAAGAAAAGAAAAAAAAAAAAAAAAAAACTGTCGGGCCTCAACATCTGAAGATGAATTTGAAGATGAACAACTGACATCCCATAGTTAGTCAAGAAATAAACACAGGTGAAAGATGAAATTGGATTAAAGAAAAGAATGACTATTTCCAACAGGAAGTAAAACAGTGCTGTTTGCAAACTCTAATTTAAGCCTTAGTAAACCCATACCTGAATGGAAGAGAAAAGGCTTTCTACTGTGCCTATTAACAAACTTCCAGAAAACCAGAACAAAACTTCTTAATTACTCTAAACTGTCCTCATTCCATCAGCTCTCTCAGACTGCAGCATGGTACCTGGATCTGCTTTTATCACAAGAGACCCTCTTACAAGTTTATGAATCATTTAAGCCCATTTTTCCTGACATACATTCAAAAGACATTTCTGTTTTTCTGCTTTATAAATCTTGTTTTCTGCAAAACATTTTTCCTCTCAGTCGACTACATTACCTTTCTCCACTCTTTCTTGACACTTTTGGTGCATGCATAAAAGGTTATTGGATAAAAGTTGATGGTCAGGGTCTTCTTGGAACTAACAGAAAAGGCAGCAGAAATCAACTTTTATGAGAAACTTGCGTTTCTTTTGTAGCTGTTGGAATTAGAAATGAATAATCCCTCTGAAAATCTGTCTCTTACCTGTCTCTTCCAGGTACAGTTTCTTTCTTTCTTTTTCTTTCTTTCTTTCTTTCTTTCTTTCTTTCTTCTTCTTTCTTTCTTCTTTCTTCTTTTTTTCTTTCTTTCTTTTTCTTTTTTCTTTCTTTCTTTCTTTCTTTCTTTCTTTCTTTCTTTCTTTCTTCTTTCCCTCTCTCTTCCTTCCTTCCTTCCTTCCTTCCTTCTTCTTTTCTTCCATCTTTCCTTCCTTTCTTCTTCCTTTCTTCTCTGTTTTGAGACAGTCTCACTCTGTCACCAGGCTGGAGTGCAGTGGTACCCACTTGAATATTCGCAACCTCTGCCTCATGGATTCAAATAATTCTTCTGCCTCAGCCTCCCAATTATCTGAGACTAAAAGTGCACACCACCATGCCCCGGTAATTGCTGTATTTTGTATTAGAGACAGGATTTCACCATGTTGGCCAGTATCTCTTGACTTCCTGATCCTCCAGCCTGGGCCTCCTAAAGTGCTGGGATTACAGGTGTGAGCCACCATGCCCAGGCTCAGTGAGGCTTTTTTTATTAGGCTCTGGAAACTATTCATAGCTCAGTTCTTACAGGGCCTCAGCAAGAGGTCAAGAATTCAATTGGAAAATGGGTAAAATAAAATATTGTAACTGGAACTTCTGTTTCTCTGGGTGGTTATATATGTGTTATGTATATTTTTTTTAAAACATCTAGTTATTACCTTAGTGAAGAATAGGTACTTGAACTAAATATTTTGTTTACAAGGAAATAAAGGCTGTTTTATTTTTCAGTTCACATGATTTTAACTGATGAAAACAAAAACCACCTAAGGCCTGAAGATGTGAAAAGTAACCTCTCCCTAATTTGTACTGTAGTTTCTGAACCCTGTATTTTGAATTCCTCAGAGAACTGCTGGGGCATAAAATAAGAACATTTAAACAGGATTAGAGAACATATTTAAATACATGAGATTTTGATGGTTATATTTTATTTTCTCAGAATATATTTTAGTGAGTAATATTAACAGAGACCTCAAAACCGCATGGGGTTTTTAATGTTCTTTATCTGAATATGTGCCATCAATTTTAATTAAAATTATTATGCTAATCGTAAACCACAGAAATAACCAAATGTCTTTGTCTATTCAGTTTCTTATCACCCAAGATATTTTATCACTTACAGATATTTAAGCTTCCTTAAGAATAATGGCTTGCAATTAGCTGTAGAACTTTACCAGGTATTCTCAACTGCAGGTTTTTTATAACAGAAAATTGTACAGAACTTAGGAATAGCTAAAATATTTATAAATATCAAGCAGGATAAATGTTAAAATAGACTAAACTAACAGCAAAATGAAACAATCTCCGTACCTTTATTTTGGAACATTTGTAGTTCATGTTTTCTTTTTTAAAGTCAAGTATACTTTCTTCTAAACTACCTACAGCTTTTAACACTGTCAGTTGGTATACTCCTCTTAACAACACCTGGAACATGCTTTCTTTTCTGTGCCTAGTTTCTCTAAAATTCAGAAGCTACATGTGATTTTTCTTAACTTATAACAATATAATTGTTTGAATCAGTGGAACAACAATAACAAAAAAATGTATTTTCATTTGCAACATAACCCAATAGAAAAAGATGGCTGAAATTCTAAGGATTCAACTGGAGTGTGTGTCTTTATTGAATTAAATTTGACTTCTAAAAGCAATAAAAGCCCCCTGAGAAACCTAGCCTTATATTTTGTTTATGCAGTCCCAATACAGGCTTTCTAACCTGTGGTAAGTAAAATAAATAAATAAATAAATAGTGCCTCTTTCTATCAGGACCAGGAATCCCATGCATTTGTAACCTCAAAATATATAGGAGTTTACCCAAATAATAGGTACCTAAGAGAATAAACCTATGGCTTGGCTCAGATCTATTAAGATTCCTTATAGAATATGGTTTCATAAAAACCAATAAGGAAAGCACATGTAAAGGTATTTCATGCAGCACTGTACAAAAATAGTCTGGTTATGTATCAGGCCAATCTGTTTTGCAAACAACTAAGTTTTATCATGATTAATTCTTAACAAAAATCAGGACTAGAAGAAAGATATATGTCTCACAGCCTATCACACCTCTGTCACTAACTTCTCATCTCATAAGCTGTTTTTCAAGTTTTTCCTAAAATTTAAATTAATTTTTTTTCCTTTTTTTTTTTTTTTTTTTTCTCCTGTGAGCCAACTGGTGATGTCCTGCTACAGCTCTGGGAAAACAGAAAGATGTAAGTAATAGAGAAATCTAGAACAATATTCTAATTCTCTACCAGCATTCTATAAATATTTACAGGTAATAAAGCAACATAGGTTTCCTCTAACAGAACTTTTGTTTTGAGGGATCAAATGAAGAAAGCTAAGTAAATGCAAGTGTCATGTAACCAAATCTTAGAATATATACACACACACACACACACACACACACACACAGACATATATAGCCACCAGTTTTCCAGTCATGTCAGCAGCCTTGAACTACTCTCCTTGACTAGTTGTGATATGCTTTTTCTAATAATCCACACTGATTTTTTCCCCTCAAGTTTAACATGCTTTAAAATGTAATGCCAGTAAAACCTTTCATTAACATGTCCGTCTTCTGCAAACACTTAACCAGCTCTCAGTAGAATCCTACCTACTGTTTTCTACCCAACATTCTTCTCTTGCAGAAAGTATACAGAAAGACCAATGCCCAATCTCCTAAGAGCAGACAGAGTTTTCATTTGTGAGGAATGACAAACACAACTTAGCTAGCTTTCCTTATGTAAACAGCAAAGAAATGGTCCCTGGAAGACCCCCAGTCCACATGTAAGGGCCTGATTCCAACATGATGTAATAATCAGACCAAAAAAAAGTGTGGGCACCAGTAAGAGATCTAACACAGAAGATTGTGATTGAAAACATGGCTGTAGTGAAACAGATGGTAGGACCTGCAGTCCATTCAGATAAAAGCTTGTGCAAACCTCCCGCTCACTCAGATGAGGGAAACAATGCCTGGCATATAAATTCTGTTTTCTGTATGCTCAGAGAGCTTCCAGAAAATAAAGTTTCTTTGATTTTCTCTATGCACATAAAACCAGTGGGATCTAGTGGATACCAGCTGGAATCTTTCCTTTTGTTTTGGACTGTTTGATCAACACATATGAATCATCACTTCAGTAACCTGCATCCCAGGCCAAACTTTTACTTTAGCTCATGATAGGTCCTGGGTCAAGCTAAACATTCTTTCAAATTATCACATCAGACTCCTTCCATTCAAAGTTACTGAGGTAGGCTGTCTCACAGGTCCTGTGCCTGGAAAAAGCTAAGTCACACATTCTCCAAGACAGCTTGCAAACTAAGCATATATATATATTAGGCCATAATAACCTTAAACCTCAGTGGACAACTTATTCAAGCCTCTATCTCTGTCGGCAGAGAGCTTATTTAGTCAATTATTCAAACTTTTGCTTCAAACACTTTCCTAAGTCTACAGCCCTTGATCTTAAAGGTAAAATAAAAGACCATTTTGTTATCTCAAATGAAAGAAAGGCTGTTACATCTTTGCACATTGTTAAAACTACAATATCACCTGAACTTATGACATGTTTTTGCAGCTTTCTTTTGATGTCAGGGTCTGCTTGAGTTATAAACTTTTATCTTAAGATTAACTGTTTTTTAACTCGATAGGGAGAGAGAAGAATGTGTTTCACTACATCCTTTCTCAGGTTTTAAAAAAGTCTTAATAACTTTTGTGTGGTTTTAATCTATTATGAGTAGTTTAGAATAATTAAGAAGTTTTGTCCTGTTCCCTTATAAGCCTTCCAGTACGCTCATTAGATAATTTTTTATCACTCCTCTATAGGATCACTAAGATTCCAATTGTGTTTTCAGCACTGCATTTCTTCCTATTAGGAGGAAGAATTCTGTTATCTGTTCAACAACTTTGTTTTCATTTTAACCCTCCCTTTTTCAAGATTTTAAGAAGGACATGTGGTTCCTCCATGGATATATCTGCTCTCCATAAAGCTGCCCGCTTTAGGACAACAGTGAGGGTTGGTTTAGGAGTGATGTATTATCTCTTCAGGTATGATTAAACACCTGAGTTAGATTTTGAAATGTCGCTGTATATCCACCGAGGTCATCAGAGGACACTTGCTTATATGTTTTTGTGATTTGTTTAAGTCCCTGCAATGAGAAGAAAACTTACACTCTTCTAGTATCACGTATATTGAGTATTTCCTGCAGGGGCAACAGTGAAGTTGGGGGTTTCTTTAGTGGCACAACAAGACAAACTGATGAATGGCTGCTGGTGGTTCTAAATGAGGATGGTAGATAGGGCATTTAGAAGTTACATTTGAGTGTTCCTCAGAGGTTCGTCTCTGATTTTAATGAATTATTGCTTTAAAACTTGCTTGGCATGACTGCTGAGAGGGCAGAGTCTGTTTTACAATGCTTAGAAAGATCTGGGTTTCTCCTAAATCAAAGTAAGCTTGTACAAAAACAAACAAACAAACAAAAAACAGAAAAGAAAAAAAACTCAAAGTCTTTTCTTTGATATCTGAAGAAAAGTTTTAACTGTTAAATAGTACTAAATTGAACATTTCCATCAGAAAGCTAGGCCTGTCTGTCCTGGAGCTGGTAAGATTGTCATACCCTTGAGAAGAAAATAAGTAAAATAAATAAATAAATAAATAAATAGAATAGGCCACTTTCTTTTTTCAGAGTCTCATGGTCAATTAAATTTCTGTGTTTCCGAATGTACACAGAGAGATGCACACTGCAGATTGTGATCGTTCTAATGAAATAGAGAGAGAAAGCATCCCATACTCTTTTCCCTTTTTGAAGTATCCCTGGTGGATTAAAAAGATAGAGAAGATATTCCTTCTTTTTGTATTCCTCTTGTCTTTTCTGAGTTTGGTGGCTGAGGTAGGTGTCCCCCATGGATGCAAGCCAAACCTTCACCTACAGTTCCAGAGGAGCTAGACAGTAGGACAAGTAATGTTTACCTGCACAGGCTTTTGCTCTCCACTGGTGAATCTTTGCCAATTTCCTAAGCCTACTGAACCCAGAGGATTCCCCAAGTAACTTGGAAACCAAAAAAATGATTCTATAATCATTGGATTCAAGCAAGACATTGTATAGAGTAAGAATTTCAATACTCTTGCTGGCTTCCCTTGCTACAGTGTAGAAAAACATTGAAATTACAGGAAATAAGAACCACTGACTTTGAGACCTAAAATTCTCTTTTAGTTTAAATTTCAGTGCTGCTCGATGAAGAACGTGTATGGCTGGCTTTCATAAGATGGCAGTTAGCTAGAATATGTCTCCCAAAGGCATCTTCTTTCTGATTACTGAAAGTGGAAATTTTCTGTTTACAAATAGAGCAGAAAGTTTTACTCCTGTTAAGAGAGACATAGACGAGAAAGCAGTTAAATAACCAATGGTTTTGTGCAAAGTACTCACAAAGCCTCCCACAGAGAAAAACCTCATCTCACTAGGCTGCATTTTAAGGTCTAAAATGTTCATGAAAATGCTGAATCCTGGGTGTATATAGTCAATAGTCAGAAAAAGGAGGTTAAGGCTCTATTGCCTGTCCTCATAGTATGTGTCTCTGCAGAAAAATAGGATGTGTCTCACAAAGAAACTCTTTAGAAATATGTAGCAGTGCTGAGCTTTTTATAGAGAAATAACCACCCAAAAGAGAAATTTTGTTGGAATGTATGCCATTCCACACAGTGCCATAAATATCTCTCACTGGCAGACAAGAAGACCCTTATTAAACAAAAACTTTTTTTTTTTTGAGATGGAGTCTTGCTCTGTCGCCTGGGTTGGAGTGCAGTGGCGGGATCTCAGCTCACTGCAAGCTCCGCCTCCCGGGTTTATGCCATTCTCCTGCCTCAGCCTCCGGAGTAGCTGGGACTACAGGCTCCCGCCACCTCGCTGGGCTAGTTTTATTTTTAGTAGAGACGGGGTTTCACCATTTTAGCCAGGATGGTCTGGATCTCCTGACTTCCTGATCCGCCCTTCTCGGCCTCCTAAAGTTCTGAGATTACAGGCTTGAGCCACCGCGCCCGGCCTTAAACAAAAATTTTTAGACTACAATTTTGAATTCTTAACGTTTTGAAAAAAAGTACCCACAAAATAGTAACTATTTGAATTACATTTCTAATTACTGACTTTTAGCAGTAAGATTATATCTCCAGGTCTCAACATTGCATACAAAGAAGAAGTCAGAGACCCAGTAGCCACACAATGACAAAAAAAAAAAAAAAAAAAAAAAAAAAGCAACAGAAAAGCCTGGAATATTTGGTGGCAACAATCTGATCGTCTGTCAGAAACTGGAGTTAGTTTTAAGGCCTTCACATAACAGTGTGCTGTATTCTTAACCGGAAACCTTCATTTAGATATCCTTTCAGTCCCATGTGACAACTAGATCTTCTGTTAAATAAAACAGTTAGGACAGAGGCAACACTTTGAACAGTGGAGGGTTAGAGGAGACTGCCAATGTGTGTCTCAGCATCCTTTCTCCTAAGCCTTGTAAGTATGGCAGGAAAATCTGTTGGATTTCATCTGACACTGGCCCAGAGCTTTGTTTACTCTTGAGAAATAAATTAAAAAAACAAACAAACAAACAAACAGAAAAAGAAAACAAACAACTGAGGACAAGCTGCAGATATGAATATAAATAGAGGACAATAGATATAAACATAAATAGATGGACTCGGAAGAAAGAAAATGTAGTCAGTAGTCTTGAAGAAAGCAGTACTTATCTTTTCTGGGACCTTGGGCCTGCAACTATTAATAGCTAAAGTAATGACTCAGCTTGGCTCAGGAACTTGGCCTTGAGCCACACAAGAGTTAAAGTGAAAGCATGGCCCGGGAAACTGGCCTGTGACCAGAGGCTAAAACGATAATTTCCAGAAACTTGACTCGTAGTCTAAAGCATGTTCAGTAATATACCATGCCCTTTATAACAAACTGGAGAAAAATGTGCACATGTTCAGAAAACAGAGACGCTATTTCCTGGAAGTCCTCTGGTTACACAAAAGATGAAAGACATAACATTTTAATGGGGGGTCCTTTTTTCCTTTTTAATCTGAGTAGCTGTGGGCATGTCTTAAGCACACACACACACACACACACACAACACACACACACACACACACAAAAGCTGGGCCTTTAAATAAATATTTTCTTGGGCCGCAGGATTGTGTAGTATCATAAATTTGTGTCTGTGGCCTGATTTTTCAGGCTGTTTCTCTGCTTGTTGAATTTTTACCAATAATCCACCACAACTACATAGTTTTTGTCAATAGAATTGCAGACTTAGATAGTTTCTAAGGGTGGGAAGGCATATTGTTTGAAGTTTCCTATGTGCAAAGCTTTTTGCACTGTGAGACAACCCAAATCTTTATAAATATTGTAAAATTGTTCATGCCTTCTTAGCAGTCATATCAGAAAACACCACAGTAAACAACTCCCAAACATCGGAGAAACATTCTCCGTGGAAACAATCAAAACCAAACTGTGTTGTCTCAGCCTTTGTGATCTTGGTCTAGAGACTCTTTTGGTCACATCATCATCAGTTTTCCCATTTTAACAAGCAACACTCCAAGTCCATTACTTCCCCTATAGGAAATGCAAAAGGAATGAGGTGCCAGTAAAGTGCAAGTTTCTTTTTCATTACAGTACCTTAAATAAATAAAGTAAGACCTGTGGAAGGTTTCTGATACATCGATAAATATATAGAGCATTTCTAATATCTAGCCCATGGTTTTGGTCTTACATGAGAAGATGTTTTGTTATACCTAAGCCAAAATCTTACTGCTTCTGAGAAATAGACACCTCTACAGACAAAAGAAAAATGTTGGGCCAATCGACATTTCTTCTATAGCATGTCATGATAAATAAAAAGCAGTCAAAGAGTGAAGAAAACACATCCTAATTTCCATTAGCAAGAGAGACAGAACCCTTTAAAAACCGTAATTTAAGTCATTGTTATCCCATACATACTTAAAAAAAAAAAAAAGGAGGAGGAAAAATAAAATTGAAATCAGGACTTTTGCCTTTAAAAGAGACCAGATCTAAAGCTTTCCCAAGCCAGGGCTGTGATGACATTTTTCTATCTCTGAAGTTTCTGGCATTTCTTTGTTTCTGGATGCCCCTGCATTCTTCAGTACCTACAGGAGAGAAAGCTTGTGGTATGATTGATTCACCTAAATATTTGCAGGGAGCTGTCACCTGTACCAGCACCTGACCTACATTCCTCATCACAGATAACATGTGTAGCTGTGTACAGTGACTGGAGTCAAATATCACTCACTCATACACCTGCCTCCATTCTGTGCCTGGTGCATCCACAGCGAAATGAAACTCAAGCCCATAGTTTGAGCTGAGCGCAACCTGCAAGATGGGTGTGTAAATTTAGACAAGCAGGCCCAAGAGAAACTTGTGGAAATGTACCATCATCCGCAGAGATTCTTGGCTGGTGAAGCCACATCCTAGAAATCCTGTAACAAAGGTGGCATTCATTACCAGTGACCAGAGGGTCATTGAATTATGCCTATGTAATGCAGCCTCTGTGAAAACCAACAGCACAGGATTCAGAGAGCTTCTGGGTGGCTGAAAATGCAGGGTGTTCCAAATAATTGTATGCACATAAAAACAGAAACTGATAATGTTAAATGTCATAGAGTGTAGAGGGCTTTTCTTTATTTTGAAAGAAATGTCTGCCTTTAATAATGCCTCCACAATTTTAGTGTAACTACAACATAGTCTAAGGAACCTAAATGTGCACATTACAAGTATTTGAAAGTGGCTATTTCCACCAAAAGAATCCAAAATTCACTAATAAGGTGCAACAAGTTTTACTTTGGAGAGATAAAGTTGTCTTTTGTTAACTGGTTAAGAATCAGACATTTAAAAAGAAAAGAAAGTCAAGTGATTTCTCACCATATATTCCAATCATATGTTCAGTTTAGGAGAATGATAATCAGGGAATTTTGGTTCAGAAATATTTATTCTAAAAGATAGTCTTTTAACTCATAATTTTGTGTCTCTGAATTATTTGTGCCACTGTAAAGTCAAGGGCACCATCTCTGATAGTTCTGTGTCTCTCTTTGTGGGAGGGAAGCTGAGGCTGCCTCCTACCTCAGTAGACTCTGCATTCTAGGATATAAAAATAAGAAAAATGGACATTATTACAGAATTCTCTGTCATCCACATCTAATAAAATGCAATTCTGATCTTATATATAGTAGTAGCCATAGATACAAATTAGAGCTTGCAAGAACAGTCTAGTACCCACCAGTCTGCTTTTATATTTGCGCTTATGTGTGTATAAAATAATCACATTTGGCCGGGCGCGGTGGCTCAAGCCTGTAATCCCAGCACTTTGGGAGGCCGAGACGGGCGGATCACGAGGTCAGGAGATCGAGACCATCCTGGCTAACACGGTGAAACCCCGTCTCTACTAAAATATACAAAAAATTAGCCGGGCGAGATGGCGGGCGCCTGTAGTCCCAGCTACTCGGGAGGCTGAGGCGAGAGAATGGCGTAAACCCGGGAGGCGGAGCTTGCAGTGAGCTGAGATCCGGCCACTGCACTCCAGCCTGGGCGACAGAGCGAGACTCCGTCTCAAAATAATTAATAATAATAATAATAATATAATAATCACATTTGTTCAAGGAAATGTTTTATTAATTCTTTTAAAGTTACAGTGCTTAAAAAAAAGTCATGGAATTTAAAGACATAGCTTGGACATTTCCAGATCTGCTTCCAAGCCTTCACCTTGGGTGAAATTGTTTTGTGCTATGAAGACGGATTAGGGCATCTTGCACCTCATGATCTATTTTTGGCTTCGTTCTTGGGTCCTGAGCAGATTGACAATTAAAACTCACTAATTTTATTTTCAACATGCTTTACCATGGATTCTACCACTTGGGCTGAGCCCCAGATCTTCCTCAGCACCTCACACTCTCTCTCATTGGCCTTTTCCAACTCCATCTTAATATTACAGCAAACAAGGGCCTTACATTCTTCTAGCACAACTGCATTATATAAGGAAAGCTTCCTAATTTGAATCATAAACTCCTCAGTGAAAGTTCCAGTCAAGAACACTTGAGAGACCAGGCCTTTGGCACACGCCTCCGGTGCTGTCCGTTTTTGCACAGCAATTAACATTTCATTGGCATATGCTTCACCTATGATTTTTGGAAATGTAACAGTAGAACATGTATCTGGACTCTGTCCAAAGGTCGTATAAGGGGTTTGAAAGCACGCCTTTTCAGTTGTCCACACTAGATCGCAAAGTGGCAGTATGGCAGCACCAAGTCCAATGGCAGGGCCATTGACTGATACAACAATAGGCTTTTTAAACTGAATAAAAGTATTCACAAAGTTCTTGATGGTGTTCACCATTTCAAAGCTTGCTCTGTTTCTGTCATTCCTTAAATGCTTCATCAAATACCCAAAATCAAGACCACAACAAAAGACACTTCCAGCTGCACTGAACAACACAAGCTTGCTGTCATCTGCCGCAGCCCTATTCAGAGCATTCACTATTTCTTTAATTACTTCTGTATTCAGTGCATTTTTTTCTGTCAATCTGGTTGATAGCAATATCTGGGTGAATCCATCCTCTTCTTTCACTACAATGTCTCTGTATGTGCTGGCACTCCCTGTTAGCTTTATGGTGAAGTACATTTTCTTGACAAAAGACTGGTCTCTGCCATTATCAGTAACATGTCTTTTGCTACCTTTCACTCTTGGAACTGATGTATGTGTGTCTGTTGTTCCAGTGGCTGCTAATAGGTCTATTAATACCACTATAGCTTTTTGGGGAGTTTAGCCTGTGGCCATGGAAGCAGTAACTGAGCCAGACATCTGAGACATTAGTGGCTGTAGCAGAGTCCTGTTTTCTATTCCAGCCTGTTCTGCACTGGGCCCTGACAAAGGGTCCCTGACCGGTTTCCCTTCTGTCACCTTGAAGTCCACCACGTCCTGTTGATACTGCAATAGGGTCCAGTTCCTTGAGTTCCTGAAAGCCGCTCACAGTTTTCCGTTGTCAACAGGACTGTCAGGTGCAAATGTCTTGGGAGTTGAATTTATTAACTCCATATCCTTTGTGTCGTGAGAAGTGAAGCTGCCTTTCTCCTAACATTCTTGCTGGCAGCAAATAACTGGCTGCTTTTGGATCCGGGTTGTTTGCCAGTCACTGACATTTTAGGAGAGCTCTTAGTATAGTCTGCTTTGGTGGATCTGGAATTTCTTCTTCTGGCATTGTTTGAACAAATTTACTTTTCCTGGTCCATTCTAGTTTTTTCTGTTTCTCAGTCTGTCGTCTATTAAAATCATGTATACATTTTTCACAGTTCATGAGGTGATGTTCTGGTTCCCAAGTGTCATCCTGTTTGTCATAACCTTTCCACCGAACCAAATACACTGTATTCTCATTTTTGTCTTGTCTTTTGTCAACAATTGTTTCAACCTCAAACTCCTGGGAAGCCATGAAGAAAGACATAGGGTTGGAGCAGTTGCTGTGCCAACTTTGTTTCAGTTGCCTCTCCACCTCGCCACTTCTTTCTGCCTCCAGTGCTTCACCAGGTTCTGCGTATGGATGAGTCCCTAGTGGAATAGCTTAGGCTTTGTCTCATGGTGCATGACAGATTGCTTAGTAGCCTCAGGGAAGAGTACTTAAATCCACAGCCCCTACCCTCTTTTGTAGTACAGAAAGCATTCTTCCTGCCAGCGACTCTGTGTTTCTTTGTTTAATTGTGGTTGCTATGACGATTATATTGAACATTCTAATGTTATAACAATTTCAAAGTTATACTAGCTTACATTTAGTAACATACAAAACCGTTACTCCCATGTAACTTAACTGCACCGTTTCATTTACTGAATTATCAAAATTATACCTTTATGCGTTGCATGTCAAAAACAAAAATTAGTCATAGGCTTTTTTATTAAATATATTATTGTTTTAAGTTATATTGAGAACAAATTGTGGAGGGGCACATTGTTAATTATTTCATCTTGGATAATTTTTCATGTATTTATCTTTACGTTAAATTTGCTTATTTGTATAGCTTTTGAGTGTGTGTTCTTTCTACCCTGAAGTACTCCATAAGACATTTCTTTTTTCTTTCTTTCTTTCTTTTTTTTTTCCTTTGAGACAGGATCTGGCTCTGTCGCCCAGGCTGTGGAGTGCAGTGGTGGGATCTCGGTTCACTGCAAGCTCCGCCTCTCAGGTTCCCGCCAATCTCCCGCCTCATGCTCCCAAGTAGCGGGGACTAAGAAGACAGATAAGACAGATAAGAAGTCCACTGGTTATTTTTGAAGGTCCCTTTTGGATGACTAGCTACTTCCCTTGCTTCTCTTGAAAATCCTCAAAATTCTCTTTGTATTTGCCCTAAACAGTAATTATCAGGTCATTTTGAGTTTGTTCCTTCGAGTTTCTGTTGCTTGGAGTTTGTTGAACCTGTTGGGTGCTAATTTATTGTCTTAAATTGTTGCATTTTTTACAAGCATTTCGTTAAATTGTCTCCTTGATTCTTTGTCTCTTTCTTTGAACTTCCAAAATGCATAATTATGGCTGCTTGCTTGTTGCTGTCCCTCAAGTTTCTAGGCTGACCCATTCCAGCCTGTGTTGGTGACCACTATATTGTTGACAGCTGCCATGGGTGTGCATCACAGTGTGAGGCCAGTTTGTCAGTTGTTCTCGGAAGAATGATGCATCCCAGAGCTCAATTCCCAGACTTCAATCATTGCAGTCTCATTAGTCCACCACAATGTAGCATTCTCTAATTGTGAGGCATGACCAAGAAAATTAAGGAAATGGATGCAAACAGTTTGAAGCAAAACTTTTAAAAGTGAAAGTAAAAAACTCTTCACAGTGGTAGTGGAATGCAAGTGGTTTGCCTACTATGAGGCTGGGATTTACTGTTTCTAAAGGCAGAGAGGTAAAGGAATGGTGTCTTGGAGTAAGCATTATTCAGCTGGACCCTGAACCGTGTACTTGGATTCATCAGGACATGAAGTGATGACTTACAGAAGCTACTGATCTCAGCCTTGCCACTTGACCGTGAACTAAGAAGGAGTTGAAGTGTCAGCTTGGCCTGAGACGTTGGCCTAGGACTGATCATAGGCTGTAGTAATGTCTCATGGACACAATAATTAAGGAGTCTTGATGATGCAAAGTTCAAGTAGGAAGAAATGGTTAAGAAGCAAAAGAAGAAAGCTCTACTGAATAAAGAGGGGATTTTTGAGAGTTTCCAACTGTATAGCTGGGTCAGGATATTTTATGAACTGGAAAGTATGAAATTTTGGAGGTATCTGTGGACTCTCTTGAAGGAAGCACTACTCAGCTCAGTTCAGTGTCTGGCCTGGGAAAAATGAGAGGCGAAATAAAAGCTTTGTCTGCAACACAGCGCTGAGGAAAAGCAGAAGCTGAATGGATAATTCATGTATATTTGCCTCTCATTCCAAAAGATGTCCACATAGAAAAGAAAAGTATTACATCACAACCCAGTGGAGCCTACTGTGTATCAAGTCCACAAAGGGAGAAGTGTGTATTTTCTTGAAGTCTGCTAATAACATGAATGACAGAAGCTTTTTATTCCTTTGTCCTCGTTCCCTTCTCTGTGTAGCTGTGGATTTGTTTTAGACACAAATGGCAAAGGGATTTTCAGGTTCTACCTTGTTTTCTTATTGGTGCATATGTGGATATATTGTCAGGCTATCCCCCTGTTCTACTTTTTTTCATCAGTGTCTGCAGCCTACATTTTCGTTCTGTTCCTAGAACAACACAGAGAGTGTGAAATATATATATATATAATATATATATAAATATTCCAAATATATATATTATATATATACATATTCCATATATATATGGAATTTTGTATGGTTTGTTTATGATATCAACATCAAAAAAGCTGATTTATTTAAAAAGGTTTACAGTTTTAGTATTTATTCAAATAATGCTTTTTGAGAATACTTACAAACTGTTTAATTTGCCATCGCTTTATATATTTATATACATACACATATACATGTATATAGACATATATATAAATATACATATATATGTATGCAGGGGAGGTTATAATTACTTACAGACAGGATCACAATAGGCTGCCTGCAAACTGAGGAACAATGAGTGGATGTCTGAGTCCCAGAACTCAAGAACTTGGAGTCTGGGGTCTGAGAACAAGAAAGCAAGAAGCATCCAGCATAGGAGACAGATATATGTTTTGGAAGCTAGGCCCATCTTGCTTTTTGACATGTTTCTGTATGCTTGATATTTGCTAGAAACTTATTAGATTGTGCCCACCAGATTAATGTAGATCTTCCTATTGACTGAAATATAAATCTTTTTTTTTGGGAAACACTCAAGAAACATATCTGGCATTAATACTCTGTATCGTTCACGCCAATGAATAAGACATTCAGTATTAACCATCAGAAGTCCACCCCTTTTCAACTTGAATCAATACCCATCTCCTGCTATAGTACATAATCTTCAAATACAGACAAAAATGAGGTCTTAATTATACGTCACATAATACAATCATCCTCTTACAACCAGGAGTGCAACAATCCCCAATGCAAACACTATTTCATAAAGTTTACAATATGCAAATGTTGTTAAAAATTCAATGAATTTTGTGTAACATGACAAAGGAAAATAAAAACAGACGATTTCTTAGTACATGTGTATACGTGCACAAACATTTTTTAACAAAAGAAGGAGGATATACATAAGACAATTAACATCCTAATTTCTGCAACTGATCAAGTGTCTATGACAGGTATGGATGACTACTATTACACATTGTTTGTTCCCTTTGCCTTCAGGAAGGACCTCAGAAGGTTGCAGTCTTTATTGTTCTGTTGCAGTTGTTGTTATTGTTTCTGTTATCCTGGTGAGTGATCCACAGCTTAATACCTGAAGGTTCTGATCCAACTGTAGTCTTGTCAGGAATGGGCCATTGTAGTTTCCCATTGACTTTAAACACATGTCATGGTAGTGCTAAGACACGCCCTAATGCATCTTCTGTATTTTATGCATACTCTTCCTTGCCTCCATTGTGGAGTAGTAAGCTGATTTCATCTTTATAGTTCAAGTCAGTCACCCCACTCAACACTGTAACTACCTTCTTAGAATGCTTAGGGTACTTCTGCCTTCCTCAGCCCACTGACCCAAGTGATAATCTCATTTAGGCAACACTCACACAGACACATGCCAAACTAATAGTCTGTATCTCTCAAGCCAGTTATATTCACACTCAGAGTTAGTCATTACAGGCTCGTGTTGATAAATTTGCTGATCCCCGCTAAGTCTCCACCTACAAGCCAGGAAGAGACTGAAGTCTTGGTCCTAGGCTGATGGGCAAGAATGGGAACCACTAGTGCTTTTTTGAAAGTCATGTATTGTTGCCAAATAATCTAATCAGGAAGCACTTTCTTTCCTCTGAAGCACAAAATATTCCTGGACTCAACCAGATTTGAGGACTTTTCAGACTAGCTGCTGTGGAGAGGAGCCTCCCACCCAAGGTATAAATCTTATCTATATATTTCCCACTCTCCACTTGTCCATCTACCTCAATCTTCCTGGATGCAGAACAACTATTTGAGAGTCATTGAATGGTGGAGCTGAACAAATTGTAATACAAACGGGAACAAAAAGATGTCTCTTGCTCATCACATTGTGAAAGTCAAAAATAAGATGATAGTTGTGACCTTCAGGGTGCACAGACCTAGAGTCTCTTAAAGCCAGGGCTGTGATACCCTCTTTAGGGTTTTGCTGTTTCTGGTATCCACAAACCTCTGGGTATCACTGCATTCCCCAGTATCAGCTGTAGAAGCTGCCTAAGGTACGCTTGGTCCAGCTGCTGCTTCTCAGTGATATGGCACCTAAATTTTCCTGCTTTGCCACAGCTGGCGGGCCTGTCAGTGCATAGCGGCTGGACCCCACATTTGCTGATATACCACTTGCCACTCTACCTCACGTTTGCCACTGGAATGTGATAAATCCTGGCCCATAAAGCAACCTGAGTGCGGCCTATCAGGCAGAGTGGGTAGAGCAAGCTTAGCAGGCCTGAGCAAAATTCAGGCAAAGGCACCACGGGCCACAGAGGTTTTCAAAAGGCAAGGTGACTCCCCCAAAATCCCATGACAAAAGGTGGATAGGTATGTGTGTTTGAATGCCTTTCTTCTATTGGATCTTGAAATACATATAATGCAGTCCCCTACAATTTGGAAATTTTTTTAACCTTATTTGAAAATCATTATATTTCAAACTCTTTCAGAAATAAAAGTTGAAAGATTGGCATTTGCATTGAACCACCCTATCCCTCTTACTGATATAGACATATATTCTTTGAGAATATACTTCTGTAACGCATGGCATTGGGCTTCAGGTTAGCATTCTTCCAGTAGATTATAAAGCTTACTAACAGAATTTCTGATCCCTAGGTTTTGACATTTTGTTCTCATAAAATTTCTTTTTGTGAGGAGCTTTTTCTGTGCATTGGAGGACGATGAGCAGCATTTCAGGCCTCTTCCACTAAGCCCAAATGTAAACTCCTTTATTCACAGAAGAAATACCCAAATATGTTTGTGTCTTGTGGAAGCAACATTGATGACTCTCTTTATCATGTAAGTTAAACCCCAAATACTTCTCTTTTTGCAGGATCATGTTAAAACCACAGGTGAAATGGGTGCTGAAGAGCTGACATAAAAAGGCCAAACTGGGGTAAGAAAAGAGTTATGGGTCTTCCATCTTCATCGCAAAATGCTCAGCATCACTAGTTATAAAGGAAATAGAAATCTAAACCGCAATGAGACACTATCTTAGACCAATGGAAATGGTGATTACTAAAAACCCATGAAACAACAGATGGTAGTGAGGAAGTACAGTAATACGAATGTTTATACATTGTTGTTTGGAATGTAAATCAGTACAGATGAGGTGGAAAAGTGTGTGGCAATTCATCAGGTATCTAGAATGAGAAATAACACTGGACTCACTAATTTCATTACTGGGTATATAGCCCCCCACACCCCAAAATAAGTCATTCAGTTACAAGGATGCATGCATCTGTATGTGTATTACTGCACCATTCACATTATCAAAGACATGGAATTAAGCCAAATGCCCATCGGTGACAGACTGGATAAAGAAAGTGTGGTACCTTATACACCACAAAATCATATGCAGTCATAAAAAGGAACAAAGTCATGTATTGTGAAGGGACATGAATGAAGCTGGTAGCCATCATACTCAGCAAACTTAAACAAACAAACAAAAGAACAAACACTCCATGTTCACAATCATGCATGGGAACTGAACATTTAAGACACATAGACACAGGGAGGAGAACCACACACATCTGGGTTTGTCAGGGGGCAGGGAAAATAACGGCTTCAGGAAAAAATAGCTAATTTATGCAGGGCTAAATACCTAGGGGATGGGTTGATGGGTTCAGTGAACAAACATGGCATTCATTTACCTGTGAAATAAATATGCATGTCCTGCATATATACCACAAAACTTAATATAAAATAAAATTAACTGAAGTAAAAATTTAAAAGTATTCATTTTTGTAGTGGTTTTAGTAACTTTGAAATGTGAGCCATACCTTACTTAAGACATTTTGTAAAATAAGTACAAATCAGAGTTTCAAGAAACTGTACTGAAAAATAAATAAGTAGTGTATTTCAATTTTTACTGGACAGCATTTCTTTTCTTTCATTTTGAGGATGGACTCTTACAGTCTCTTCAGCTGGAGTGCAGTGGTGCAAGCTTGGCATGCTGCAATCCCCTGCCTCCCAGCTTCAAGGTATTAATCTGCCTCAGCCTTTTGATTATCTGAGATTGCACCTGTGCACCAACACACTGATGGGGTTTCACCATACTGGCCAGACTAGTCTCAAGTCCTGACGTCAAGTAATCTGCCTCCCTCACTATTCAAAATCCTGGGATTATAGCCGTGAGCCAGTATGGTTGGCCCTTGATTGAATTTTTAATTGAGAAACATAGCAACCTTGCAGAGCTTTATTTTCTGTATCATAAGTTTATGAGTTTCTTCATATGTCTCATAAGGCAAGAAAAATAATATAACTTTAATGCATTCTGTTTCCATTGGATATGAATGTATTTCCATTAATGTGTAATTAAAAGAGTTATTCTATTTAGAATGTCATTCTCCTTTTGTGTAAAACTCTCAGGTTGTGGAAATTTCTTCGAAAAGATAACTTTGGAAACCGATTACATTTATTGATATAAATGGCTCTTTTTAAAGAAACTTTTTCTGTAAGAAAATTCAAAATTCATTCAAGATACGAAATGTTTAATTATGATTTACAACCTAGGTTTTTCTATGAATAATACTGTGATTACTTTCTCTCACTTCCAAAACATTAATTGATGTTGTCATCTTCCTGCATGAAAATTTCACCTTCAATGTATGAGAAGTAAGGACTGCCAGCAGAGCAAGTGGTTTCAATCGGTAGCTCACCCACTACCATGAATCCTGGTTTTGAGCTACTTGTAGCATCAACTATTGACTGTGTAAAGAAAAAAATCAAAAAAGAGAGTAGGCTCTTTGATTGTAATATGTGACCTACACAAAGCAATAACTAGTGAGTCGTTTAATTTATAAACCCACTTTTATTGATTAATATACATTGAGTTTGGTTTGAAATGCTATTTTTTTCATTTAGAAAAAGAAATGACTCATGATTTTTTCTTTTGATTTTGGTCAACTAGCCCAAACGTTTGTAGCCATCAGGTATGTAATTAGAAGAAGTTTAGTAAGAGAATATAAATTTTTTGAAGAAAGTGCATTTCTTTTTTTTCTTTCTTTCTTTTTTTTTAGATGGAGTCTGACTCTGTTGCCCATGCTGGAGTGCAGTGGCCGGATCTCAGCTCACTGAAAGAGTTTACGCCATTCTCCTGCCTCAGCTTCCTGAGTAGCTGGGACTACAGGTGCCCGCCACCATGCCCAGCTGGTTTTTTGTATTTTTTAGTAGAGACGGGTTTCACCGTGTTAGCCAGGATGGTCTTGATCTCCTGACCTCGTGATCCGCCCGTCTGGGCCTCCCAAAGTGCTGGGATTACAGGCTTGAGGCACCGCACCTGGCAGAAGGTGCATTTCGTTAATGCATACCTGTTGTTGGTTTTGGTAATCTAACACTGTGAGTTGTTTTAATCATAGGTGAAAAAATTACTGAAAATGTTACTCTAACAAGGAGTCTAATTGGATGCTATAAAAAGTTTGTATTTTAAATGTATGCATTAAAAAGACTTTCATAACCCCAAAATTGAAGTTACTTCATGTCATTTTAGTTAAATTCTAAGAATGATATGGTTTTCAAAATTATGATATGAAAAGGGAATATGTCAGTGTATTTTATTACTTCTAAATGTCCACATATATTCCACAAAAAAGGTATGTTTCAAGCTTACACAGAACTGAAACACAAAGTGAGACGTAGTGTCAGCTAATTAACATTTAATAACATAAAATTTAGTGCATTTCAAGAGAAATCTGAGTGTTAATTATATACATAACAAACGTATTAAGTATAGACTTTAGTAAATATCAAATTATATTTATATATTTATTTCTGTGTATTTTTTCTAGCACATTGTAGGCGTTTCCAGGTAAACTCACTGCTTAAGAGATCAGGTCTTCTTTTATGTTATGAGATCTATGTAGAGGAAAATGTTTGCTTTTTAAATACAATTTTTGGTTAATTTATTTAATGAGTGTTTTGGCATGGTAAATACATATTTGCAAAGAGATCTTTTTAAAACAACTCCGCTGTTGTTAAACACTTTAGCTAACTGTTTTATGTGGTTAATATGTATTTTCAAATACATAAGAAAATACGAACTAGCACTTGTTAACTGACCACTAATTTTATATTCCTGTTCCAGAAATTATCTCTGGGCTTGAATTAATCCATAAATACAGCTATTTGTTTATTTTTAGACATATGAGTATATAAAGTAGACTATATTGCTAACTTTGTTTTGTAATTAGTCACATATCTGTCAGTACATGAAGAATCACTTAATTCTGTTTGCAGGTACATAACTTGCAGTTCAATATACTCTAATTTATGCAATCCCCCTCTAAGATGGGTTGACTTGTTAAGTGGTATTCAGTTTTACACTAAGAAAGAAGAATTTACACTTCTGATATGATTTTAAACACACCATCACCGTGACTTCATCTCACATTAAAACTCTGAGTACAGACAAAGTGATTATCACTATTTACTGTGGGGAAAATAGCAGATACTTATGTGAAGGTTATAGATTTATGAGTCAGAGCAATCTCAGTTAAAACTGGGAAATCTCTAATATTTTGATGATATAACGTTCTAACTGCAATGCATTGAATACACTCATTTTAATTGCAAAAGTTTTTAAGGAGTGAACTCGTAATGATTAAAGCTAAGCCTGTGTTTAATACATGAAACTTTAATACTGTATCATATTCTCTAACTGTTTCAAAGAAAGCATTTTTTCTTATCCCAGCTTGTGAAGCACTTACTGAGTGGGAAAATCTGACCCCACTGAACTCCAGCCAACAGAAAGTTTTGTGGGGCTCAAAGACACTGGTGCTACTTCTCAAATACATTCTGTGATCTGACACCTATACCTGATCCCTGTCATCAGCAACAGTATTTCTACTATTGAAAACACAAGGAGCGACATAAATGACTGTTGGGGGCCTGGGAATAGAGGGTTTTCATCCTCCAGACTTCAGAATGTGAGATCCATGGACAACTTGACCGTGCACCAAGAAAAGCCCACAGACACTCAATGCCAGCTGCTGAAAGCTGCTTGACAAAAGGCTGTAACCTGTAAAGCCTCATGAGAGGAGCTGTACAAAACCAGTGGGAGCCCTCCTGTTGCATCTGCATGACCTGAATATGAGACATTAAGTTAAAGAAGATCATCCTGGAACCTTAAGTTTTTCATGCCTCATTGGATTTCAGATGTACTTAGTGCCTGTAACCCCTTTATTCTGGTCAATTTCTCATATTTGGAAGGCGTGTATTTTCCCAATTCCAGTAGCCCCATGTATCTACGATGTAACTAACTTGCTTTCAATTTTACAGGTACATAGGCAGAAAAAACTTACCTTGATTCAGATAAAACACCAGACTTTGGACTATTGACTTAATGCTTGAATGAGTTAAGACACTGCAGTACTAGTGGAAAAACATGAGTGATTTTGAAATGTTAGGATTTCAGATTTTGGAGGGGCCGTGGTTGGAATGATATGATTTGACTGTGACCCCACCCAAATTTTATCTTGAATTTTCTTAAGTGTTGGTGGGAGGATAAAATAGGGAGTAACCACACTGGAGACAGGTGTTTTTGTTTTGTTTTGTTTTTGTTTATTTTTTCATTTGTGCTATTCTTGTGTTTGTGAGTCTCATTATATCTGATGGCTTTAAACATCACTGTTTCACTGCACAAGCTCTCTCTTTGCTTGCTGCCATCCGTGCAAGCTGTGACTTGTTCCTCTTTGCCTTGCCAGACATATAAATCTCTAAGTCAATAAACCGCACCTTATAAATTGCCCAGTCTAGCATATATCTTTATAAGTGCATGAAAATGGACTAAAATAGTACAAATATCAGATTGATTAATAAAGCTCTTCTACTTTTGTTTCACAGTCAAGAATTAAGTAAAATGCAAATGTGTGGAGGTCTCCAAAAATTTACATCAAATACTTTTTAGTTCAGTAACGTCTTAACTTATTTTAATATAAACAATGCTGAAAGAGTTGTGAAGTGATTACAATGTACTCGGTATTTTCTGATTAGTACTAACTTAAGACTACAGTCATTTTACTTTTCCTTTTAAGAGACAAACTCTATAATGCTCTAGCCGGAATGAATACAGGGATGCTATCATCACTAACTGCAGCTTCTAACTCCTGGACTCATGTCATCCTGCTTCCTCAGCCTCCCAGTGAGCTGCATCTAGACCAAAAGCCCACTAGGCTCAGCTGATTATTTAACTTATTTATTTATTTTAATTTTTTCTTAGAGACAGAATCCTGCTGTGTTACTCAGGCTTGCCTCCAACTTTAGGCCTAAAGTGATCCACCCACATTGGCCTCATAAAGTGCTAAGGTTACCACTGTTGAGCTACCACATCTTCCTAATTTTTACCAACTTTTTGTCAAGATAGTGTTTCATTTTGCCAAACTGGGATCCAAATTCCTGGCCTCAAGTGTCCTTTTCTCCTTCGCTTTCCAAATTATTGGAATTATCAGTGGGAAATGAAATCTGGTAGAAAATATGATGCACCTTTTTAGTTATGTTAAGATTTTGTTTGGAATAGATAAAGCTTAATACTGAATGATGAGGTAGAATGAGCTGTGATACAAATTTATTGGAGCAGAAGCCAATTTTTAAATAATAAATGCATATTTAGATTAGAGGATTTTATGTTTCACAAGAATTTTCCCACAATTCCTGCCAAAATGTTTTTGGTATATTTAGAAATTGAAATAGTATTTTTTCCACTAGGAAAATATAAGGCAGTATAGTAGACAACCAAATCTGCTGGGTGCAGTGACTCACCCCTGTAATCCTAGCATTTTGGGAGGCTGAGGTGGGTGGATCATGAGACTGGGAGATGGAGATCATCCTGACTAACAAGGTGAAACCCTGTCTCCACCAAAAATAAAAAAAAATACAAAAAGAAAAAAAAAACTAGCTGGGGTGGTGGTGAGTGCCTGTAGTCCCATCTACTCTGGATGCTGAGACAGGAGACTGGCTTGAACCTGGGAGGCAGAGCTTGTAGTGAGCCGAGATCGCACCACTGCACTCCAGCCTGGGTGTCAGAGCGCCACTCTGTCTCAAAAAATAAAAATAAATAAGAGAAAATAAGTACACTATGAATGAAATCCAAAGCCACTACCAGTCATTGGCAAGAACACGAACTTTTTTTTTTTTTTTTTTGGTTTAAAATCCAGTAGTAATGAGGAGTATAGAGTAAATTTGTATAGTAAATTCTTTTCCATCAGGCAGAAAACTAATTTTACTCTTCAAATAGAAATTACATATACAGTCAAAAAAATTTGTAGTTTCAAGTTATTAATAAAATATTTGTTAGTTAAGACTAAATCTTTGTGATTATCTCCCTACTTCATTAACTCGTGTTTCAAACTGCTTGAATAAAAAATAATAATTAATATAAAAATAAATGTTCTTCCATATTGCCATATATTAAAAACCAATATTTTAAGGTACAGATATCTTACATATTTTACCTTGAAATAACTAAACCAAAAAGTCAACACATTCATATAATTAGGGCTAATGATTTCACAAAAAAAAGGAAAGAAGACTGAAGAAAGAGATTAAACATCTTTGATACCTTGTAAAAAATCCTACAAGCCAAACACAAATTACTTACCATAAGAAGCAAATGTAAATGCTTACACTAGGTAGGGTTTAAGTTTTGAGAAGTATGTGTTTGCAGAATCTGTGGGTGTAAAAGGTAACTTATTTCTTGAAAATAAGAAAACATTACTGACGCAGACACAGATGCTTATATGGTTCCATATACCCAATGCCATCTGACTGTGTTATTGCTCTGATCTTTTCTTTTATACTATTAAGCAGAGTTTGGTGTGGGTAAATTGAAGATATATGATAAGCAATAATAATAGCAGCTGATACTTATAACACTTAAAAAGGAGGCAATAGACCAAGAGATGCACAGATACTAATAAGTTTAATTCTCAATTTTTTTGATACGGAATTTAATTCCCTTCCCCTAGGCTACAGTGCAATGGCCAGATTACAGGCTCGGCTCACTGTAATCTGTGCCTCTCAGATTCAAGGAATTCACCTGTCTTCACCTCCCCTGTAGCTAATTTTTCAGGCAGTAGCTAATTTTTCAGGCATCTGCCACGAAGATTGGGTAATTTTTGCATTTAATAGAGATGGGGTTTCCAACTTTGGGCCAGTTCAGTCTCACTGTCTTATAAAAAATATTAAGATCTATGTATATTTACATTAAGAGATGTGTATTAAGAATGAGAGAAAGGGTGATAACAAATTGTTTCATTTCTGATAAGTGTCAAGAGCAGGTAGTATGACGTTCTTAATAAACCACAGTCTAAATGGCAACTAGGTTCACAACAATACAGGTAGCTTGGACGTGAGAAATTATGAAGACGAAGAAAGCTATCCATGTTAGTTAACATACAACATCTTCAAAGATATTTTATCATTCCAACTCCCAAACAAGTTCCAAAGACATAAAAAGGGCTGGTTAGGCCTAAACAATGATCTCTGTTTGTGAAACTACACGTGGTTGTTAAAATCTGTTGTAGCCACATAAAATGACGGCACTTTTTACTTCAAGAGGTATCTGGAGTAGAAAAGGAATAACGTTTTTTTCTAGCAACTGTTCAATATTCAATCATTAAATTGCCATTTCTTTCAGAGGAGAGATGAAATCACTCTGTGAGAATGTTTATATCCAAAATTATTCGTTTAATAAGAATTACTTTTCTTAAAGTCAGTAACTGTTTTTTGTCAACATTATTTTCCTTTAAACCAGTTATCATCTTGACTACCTGTTTGATACCACTCAAACAGTAAGGAGAACCCAGAAGTTAATTTTGTGGATGAACACAAACAACTCTAATACATGGTTTTTGTTTGGATGAACGGAGGCAAGATGGCGCAGTTCCGGCTTCTTCACCGTCCACTTTCCCCCGCCCAGGAAAGACACAGGTCGACTGCCCAGCCGCAACCCGACCTCCATCGGAGAAAACCCTGAACCCGCCTAGCCACACCTACCGCCCGGCCCCCAACTCGCCTATGTCCCGCCCACTGCCCTCCCACTCCCAGGCCCAGTACAGAAAAGCCACTCCCCGCGGGTGCCCTGCCTGCACTTCCTCAGCCCCCACTCCTGTCGGGACTGCAGGAACTCCGCCCCAGAGCTCCGCTGGGCGACTCTCTCGGCCTCCTTTGCTGGAGGCCAACAGACCTCACCCTCCACACCTTCTTCCCTGAAGCTAGGTGACCAAAAAATAAATTTGCCATTTTGCTCCTAGCCTTGCCTACTCTCTGATCCTTTAATACTCGCCCTGGTGAGCCTGGAAGGCAAATCAGTTTCCTAGAAAGCAAATCAGTTTCGTTCAGTGAGATTCTTTGTTTTTCAAAACAAAACAAAACATACATTTTATCACATCTTACAACAATGTGGATTTGCCCTGTTCATTGAATATACTATTCCAAAGAATCAAGATGATTTTGATGATTGTTAGTGTCTGCGTTTAAAGTATTAAAAGATTTTTCACATTTATACCAAAACAAGAAACAAATAATAAACATATATTCTTTACATTTTTGTTTTGTTTTGTTTTCTTGTGACGATAATAGAAAATTGTCTTTCACAAAACCAGTCCCTGGTGCCAACTGTTTGCAACCAGTCACACATAGATGCATGCACACACAAATTGTTGAGTGAAAGTTTAGAAGAGAGAAACTCATAGTGTTATAATAATTTGAATGAACAAGAAGAGAAAGGTTGACTAGATTTCAGAAAAAAATGTTTTGAGTAGATCAAGGAAACAAACATAACTTGTTGATGCAAGGAAAAATGAGAGTTAGTCACCCATGAGCTACAGTACTGAAACAGGTAAATAGGAAATACATATGCAAATCACACAAAGCACCCTAAGTTTACCATTTAGCTATGGAATCTAGAACCTTGCACTGTGAGATGTAATGGGGAGTCAATGCATCACAGGGGCACTGCAGACATTTAAAAGAAATCTAGGTGATATGCTAATGCAGACAAGGGAGCTGCTGTGAATGAAACAGTAGGCAGCCCAGAAATCAGAAGATTCCTTGTTCTTTCTACCTCTGAGATGTCTCAGAAGTACCTACTTGAAAGAACAATAAACTCTTATGAGAGATGCAGCTTGTTTTAGAAACTAGAAAGAGCTCTATACTACAGTATATAATAAAAAGTTGTGAGACACTGTTGTATTGCCATGCATGACACAAAATAGGCCTAGATAAAATGAATCTAACAAAAGAAACAAAATCAAGATGTTATTACTCTTTGTATGTGTGTAAGTTTGGGGAGGGACAGCACTTCTCTTCATTGCTAAGGTTGGATTACAGCAACACAATCACAGCTCTGAAGATGTTTTCACCTCAGTGTCCCAGGTAGCAGGGACTCCTCATGCAGACCTTTACTCTCTGCTAACTTTTTGCATCTTAATAGATATCACCAAGTTGCTCAGGCTGGTTTTGAACTCCTAAAATCAAGTAATCTGCCTGCCTTGGCTTCCCAAAGTACTAAGACTACCAGTATGAAGGAAAGTGTCTGGCCTAATTGAGTTTTTCAGATCTAAAGAGGGACCCAGTGTGGTTGGTGACTTCTGTATAATGCTCAAAAGCTTTATGATTACAAGTCTGCAAATATATATATAACACACACATATAATTTATACATATATACATATGTATACACATACTATATATAATTATACATTAGATATGTATATATAAGTCTATCATATATATTTTTTCTTGCAGGGCTAGAAAGGGGTACTTTCTTGTCAGTGAAGAAAATGTTCATTTGATAAGAGAAACGTTTATTTGATGATGAGTAATGTTGATCTTTGAGATTATTATTATACATAATCTCAGGGCAAACATTACTCTAGAAACTAGAAAATATCATTGATGCACTAATTAGAAAAGTGTAATGAAGGAACTTTAAAGCAAATACCAAAAGTCAGTGAATGAAACGACATTTTACCTTCCCAAGGAGCTGAAACTACAAACTCAAGCCACCACACCTGAATAACTTTTTGTACTTTCTGTGGAAATGGGGTTTGCCATGTTGCCAAAGATTATACACTAATTATTATTATGTGTGATGACAGCACTCTGGTCAACCTTTTAAGGAAAAACTTTAGAGATGCATAAAAACATTTATACAGATAAAATGATATCCTTGAGATTTGCTTCATTACAGAACTATTAAATCAAGGAGATGTACATTTTTATACTTTGTTTATATAGAGAGTATAAATCTTCTTACAATAAGAAGATAATTGTATCTTAAGAGATGAAAGAATACATGGCCTGTCTGTGCTGTGACAATTTTGACCTCTTTCTATTGGGATAATAATAGTAGAAATGACCAGGAAAGACAGCTATAATATTACTAATGTTTACATATTTAACATCAAATACGTGATGGATTTTAATACATACATAAAAATTTTTAGTTTGTGTACAAATGTTTTTATCAAAATTAAAAGAAAACTCACCCATAATTTACCTGAACTGTTTCCAAAAACTTTTGGGAACATAGAATTGTAGTCAGAAAGCAGCTGAATAAAAAGATGACCTGAAGGTGACTCAGTACACTATTATCGTACTCTTTCTATCTTCTGTCTGGTTTAATGCTAGTTTGTCTTCATATTTACGATAATGCCAAAATATATCATCATGAGGATGAGCCTTACTCTAGAGGCCAAAAGTCAGTGATGTACTCATCTAACTTTAAGCGTATTACGAATGTAGTTGAGTGAAATATATACCAAAACTGAGTTAATAAAATGATATGCAATTTTTCATACTGTTTACAAGTAACTTCTTGTTTTTAATGTTTAGCGTTAGTGTTTATTTCACAGGTGGACTATCGTAAAGAATACATTGCAAATTTATCATTAGAAATAATAAATATTAACATACATTGCATGTAGTAAAATAGATTACAATCTTGTCAATTAGACAAGATTAGAAAGAAATCAGTGGTCTGTCATAAATTACGAGAACTAAGTTATTTGTTCTCCTAGAATTCAGCGTCTTCTTGTCAGTATAATATGTTTTTACAGTTTACATGATATGATTTATGTGATGTTTTGAGAATTATTACCAATCAATAAACATGGCTATTAAGAGTACTTGTGGAAAGATTGAGAGCATACACAGAAGCTCCAAAAGTCATAATTTCCTTGTAGCTACAGAACAAAATGCAGTTGTTTTATGCATATGCAACATATCTCTCTAAGCTTTGGTTTGTATCTGAGGTTTCTGATACAGAAATAAAAAATACCTGCTTCATGTCTTGACAAATACCATAGAAACATAACTAGGCAGACATGCATGCCACAGTGAATGGCTGAGACAACAAAAAGCACAAGCAACAAAGTGCAATTGTGTTCACTTAATTGGAATGTTATATTCTGTCTACCTCATGCACTTCTTGCCAGTATCATCAGCCATCTCTATCTGTTTCAAATTCCAAACCCTAGGGGAAAAACGAGCTACAGGATCAGAACTTAAATTCTACCATTTTGTTCAGTAGTGACTGCTAACCAAGTAAGAGTGGACATCCCATAAGAAGATTCTACTAAAAGGAATGCTACCCAGGTTGTAATGCCTGGATAGTGTGATTTATCAAATCTAGAAAGGCAGAGGAAAGTATTTTTTGTAATCTCCATAAATGATAAGTGCTGAGATGCTATTTGAAACCCAGATTATTTCTGGCCACGGAGGATAAGAAATGTAGAAATTTTAGAACAGTTGACTACAGTTAAAATATTCAAAATTCTTTCTTTAGTTTCTATCAATATCTACACAGAAAAGTAAATGAATGATAAAGTTTGGCTGTAAACATTGTCAAAATTCAAATTTTCTATATTTACTTCTTTAATCGCTCCATCTTTATGATGTGATCTGCCATTAAAGCCTATTTTGTTGCCTTACTATAAATAATATACTTTCTATTTTTGAACATGTGCTTTTATAATTTTATCAGCATTATTGTAATTGAGAAGGAACGTAGATTACAGGTCCATCCAGCATTATCTGAAATACAATTATTTTCTTTAGCAGAAAAACACCTAATTTGAGAAAAATATACAGAAAATCCTAAAAGCAAACACAACTTATATAATAGATAGGATAAAAGTTAAAAAAAATCGCATACTTTATAAACAAGATGGGAATATGCTTATTAAAACTAAATATGTTTATTCTTAAAAATCTGATTGCATTTACCATATCATACAAATGTGACTATATCAATAGTGTTTTGAAAACAGACAAAACACTATAAACATTTTCAAGTAAAATTTCAAGCAGTTCGATAGTGAGTGCGATAAATGTGCCAGTCATACTATCTTAGACATTCTAGTCATGTCATCGAAATACAGTCCTAACAAAATCTCATGAAAGTACTGTAATGTCAGGAAGAAAAACAGTAGCTGGTATCAGAATATTAAAACAAATAAATAATTCAAATTTATCTCACACTTTTGTTCCTCATCATTGAACAATCATTACCTACATCACCACATGTGTTTTCAATTGTTAGAAATACTGTTTCTGATAACTGAGATTATGTAGTGTTGCTCACTCACACAATTTATGTGACTAGCATGCCAGCCTCTTTGAGTCCTACAAATCATTTTTGTAGTCAGGGTCCAATCGGAGAAAGATATTCCTACTAATTGAGTGTTTTTCAACTTGAGAGAAGAAAATATATGCATACCCTACAGAAATGATAATTCTGTCCGTTGTTCTTCTTTTTTTTTTTTTTTATTATACTTTAAGTTCTAGGGTACATGTGCATGACGTTTATATCATGTATAACTCCCCAATGCAATCCCTCCCTCCTCCCCCCTCCCCATGATAGGCCCCAGTGTGTGATGTTCCCCTTCCCGAGTCCAAGTGATCTCATTGTTCAGTTCCCACCTATGAGTGAGAACATGCGGTGTTTGGTTTTCTCTTCTTGTGATAGTTTGCTCTTCTAATCAGGCTGGGAAATTCATTTCATCAGGCTAACACAACAAATTTGAAATGGCACTTTAAAGTTATACATCATCAACAATGCGATCCAATATACAGGCCATTAACTAGAGATATCTTACTTCCACATTTTAAAATATGGCATTTCTTCTGTAATGTTTTCTTGGAAAACATCATATAAGATGGTACATATTAAATTTTCACATGCTAACACAAACTTAACTTTAATCATTGTGGGTTTACTGATAAAAAAAACTTTTGTACTTAAAATAAGTGTTTTCAACACACCGTCATCAGAAAGTTTTATCAATGGGACATGAGAGTTTTCTCAGTTTAAACTGAGCACTTCATAACAATTATTGTTCTGAAACCTAAAAACTATAATCTTCACATAAATATCTGATTTTTTTTCTCATTAAATAGTGATGATTGCTTTGTATTCATTCTATTGTGAGATAAAGTCAATTAGGGGATGTACTTAAAATCCCTGTGAAAACTGGAGATACTGCTCTCTTTTGTAAAACTCAAGACAACTTACACATCAATCCATCTTAGATGTGGATTGCATAAATTAGAGCACATTGAACTGCCAATTGTATAACTAAAATACAGAAATAAACAGATCTTCATGTATTGACAGGTGTATGACTAAGTAAAATCAAACAACTATTTGTATATTTCATATCCTCATTTCTGAGAAGAAGAAGAGGAGAAGGAGGAAGAGTAGGAGGAGGAGGAGGAGGAAGAAGAAATAAAAGCTCTATGCATTAGGAAGTGCATATACTTCAAAAAAATCTCTGAACAAGAAATACAATTCTGGTGGCAAGTTAAAAATTTTTATTACATGCCCTCTTATACATTTGGATATATATATTAACCACAGAAAAGATTTCCTAAATGTTTCATAATGGTAGTGTTTGCTTAAAAAAAATTCTTTGCAAAATATATATTTACTATGCCAATACAATAGTTAAATAAATTAACAGAAATATCTGTTTTTGAAAAGGAACTCTTCTCTCTACATAGATCCCACAGGACAAATAAAAATCTGACCTATTAAACACTGAGTTTAGCTAGAAACTCCTGCCATGTGCCAAAAAGTTTGCTCACAGAGATAAAAACAAAAACTAATTTCACACTCTTCAATTAAATATCTGTACAGAATACTGTTCCTAACTACATTCATAAGCTTCTGAAATCTCTTGAAATGAACTAAATTTTATGTTACTGTTTTTAATTTACTTATATTAACTCTCACTATAAGTTTCACTTCTGTGTAAGATTTGAACATTGTTACACATTTTGTTTAATTGATGCGGACATTTGAAAATAACGTGCACTTAGATGATGTCTTTTCACGTTATGATTTTCAAAACAATACTTCTCTTGTAAACTCATCAGGAAAAAATAGTGTTTTGCCTGATGAATGTTCTTCTCAATTGGAAATGTAGCCAAACATCAGCCAGGCATAGTGGCTCACACCTATAATTCCAGTACTTTTAAAAGCCAAGACAGGCAGAGTGCTTGGGGCTAGGAATTTGAGACAAGAGTGGCCAATATAATGAAAACCCCTCAAGTGTGCTGGTGTGCACCTGTAATCTCAGCTATTCAAGAAGCTGAGGAATACTAAACACTTGAACTTGGGAGGCAGGGTACTGCAGTGTGATAAGATTCCACCACTGCAGTTCATCCAAAGAGAGAGTGTGGGATTCCATTCTAAAAGTATAAGAAAAATTCAATTAACTAAGAATTGAGATATACTACTTATTTGCTTTTCAACCCAGTATGTTATAACTCTGATTTGTAACTACAAAATGTCTTACATAAAGTATGGCACACATTTCTGTTACTATATCCTCATCTCTAAGAAAAGAAAGTCTTTCTAGTTTTCTTTCATTTATTTAATTTTGCTTTATATTAAGTTCCAGGGAACATGCAGGGCACGCTGGTTCATTTCATAAATGACAGGAAATTAGAAAGTTAGAGACAATTAATAGCTCATATAACATTTGGTTTTTGTCTTGTTTTGTTTTTATTTTGTTGACACTCTCGCTCTCACCATCAGGCTGCAGTGCAATGGCATGATCATGGCTCATTCTCACCTCCCGGGTTCAACCAATTCTTCTGCCTCAACCTCCCAAGTAACTGGTATTACAGGCAACTGTCACGATGCCCAGATAATATTATTTATACATATATTTATTGTATTTTTAGTATAGACAAGGTTACACCATGTTGGCCAGCCTGGTCCTGAACTCCTGACCTAGGCTGATTTCCCAACGTGGCCTCCCAAAGTGCTGGGATTGCAGGTGTGAACCACCCTGCACAGCTTCTGCAAAATTGTTAAAAGTGGTTTTTATCTGATTCTTCGTAATTCTCAAAGATAGTCTGCATCAACAATTTAGCTTCCACAAGATGCAAAGATATTTGGATATTTCAGCCACAGAAAAAGGATGTTTCTATTGCACTTAATGTAAAAGGCCAGACATGATGCTCATCCTCTTACAATGGTGCAAAAGCACCGCTGCCCAAAAACTTATGTGAGTACAAAATATCAACGTTCATGGATTAGAAATTGTGTTCTATTCATAAGCTGCATATCCTACTAAAAGAATGCTAATCTGAAGTCCAGTGCCTATATTTCAGTAATATATATTTTAAGAATCAGTTGTTTCCATGCAAATATATTCTTGGGACTCAGCTGGTTCAATGCAAATACCAACTGTTCAAATTGTATCTCCCAATAATGTTGAAATATAATGCTTTCCAAATAAGGTTAAAATATTAAAATGTCAGAAAATTTATTACCGGTATCTCAAAGTTTAAGAGAACTAAGGCATTTCAACACAACTGGCTATGCTTCTTTTGTTACAGAATTTTAGGGGAGTCACTTTGCAAGATGAAAACCTCTGTGGCCAGAGGTGCCTTTGCTCGAGTTTTTCTCAGGCTGGCTACGTTTGTTCTGCCCACTCTATCTGACATGCTGCACTGAACTTGCATTATGATACACGATTTTTTTAACTGCCAAGGCACGCATGGCTGAGTGGTGAGCGGTGTATGAGCAAGTGTGGTCTCCAACCACTAAAGTCAGCCAGGCATGCCAGCTGTGGCAAAATAAGAATTTTTTAGGTGCATACAGAAGTGCCATCTCATTGAGAAGCAGCAGGCAGCATCCACAGCTGATACTGGGAATGTAGTGGGGTCCAGAAGCTTGGAGATGCTAGGAAAGGCAAAGCCCCAAAGAGGGTGTCACCATCATGGCATTGAGAGGCCCTAGATGTGTGCACTCCGAAGGGCTACAGTTGTCCTCTTATTTTTGTGTTCCACACTATAATGACAAAGGGCAACTGTTATTCATAGATATGTTACAGTTCATTCAGCCCTGTCATTCAGCCGATCTTTGAGGTGATGATAACAGTGCAAACCATGAAAAGGTGTTTTTGTTTTAAAAGACTTTTTTGGAACTTTTGTTTTAAAGGACTTTTTTTTTTTTTTTCTGTTCGATATGTGAGTGTCCTGTGAGCATTTTGTCTAGACCAGACTTTTTGGTACTTCATTCGTTTTTGGGGTGTGTGTGTGTGGTGTGTGTGTGTGTGTGTGTGGTGTGTGTGTGTGTGTGTATTTGCTTTGAGATGAAGTCTCGCTCTGTCACCCAGGCTGGAGTGAAGCGGCCCAATCTTGGCGCACGGAAACCTCTGCCTACCAGCTTCAAGCAATTCCTTCCTGGCTTGGGCATTAACCGGCTCCAGCTCCTCCTGAACGGCCAGAAACTCGTCCAGTGCAGACTCTGGGCTCATGGGCCCAGGGCCAGGCTGTGCCCGCGGGACCTGCTCCTGCCGCTTCTCGTCGGCTTCCTCCTGGGCCACCACCTCCACCTCCGCCATTATGTCATTCGCTCCCAGCATCACCTCCTTCCCCAAACTACCTGCTCGCTCTGTACCCCGGCCTCCCCCTCCTGTAGAGACTCCATGCTGAGGACGGTGCCCTCCTTCGGACTCCCACTGACCACCGCCTGCGCTGCCGCACCCTCACCGCGGGAACCCTGCCGCATCTCTTAACTGGAGCCTGCGGCTGGAGAGCCCCCAGGGCGCATGCGCCCAGCTTGCAGGCGCCCCCTAAGGGATTGCAGGCGCTTGGCGCAGAGAGCCGCGGGAAGACATCAGGCCCAAAGGGCACCAGGAGCCACTCCAAGAGCGCGGTTCTCCCCTGGCGGCCAGTCAGTGCGAGGACGGTGGGCGTCTCCTAGGGCAGCGGCAACCTCGGCTGGCCTGCAGTCCCAATCTCCCCAGCTATGCCTCCTCTGAGAAGCCCTCGGGGCTTGTGCCGGGTAAGGCTGCCTCCAGGCATCCGCCGGCTGCCTGGTCTTTGGAATCTTGCGCATGGAAGCCCTGTGCCCTAACTGACATCCTGAGTGCAGCGAGCCATTGACCCGCACGGCACGTATGCAACATCTCACTTCACCAGGCAGGCCAGGTAGATGGAGTGGAATACCGCAGATCCGGAGGAGAAGTCTCTCTGGCTGCTGGGGCGAGGGCAGCGAAGGGGGCCTGGGGAAAGTGGGTATGGGCGGGAACGAAGGTGGAAGTCGTCCGCTCCAGAGGCCTGAAGGCCGGCACGCCCTCTGGCAGGTGTAGGCAACTACAGGCTCCGCGTAGTAGGCCTCTTCCCGGAGGATGCTGTAGGCCGAGGGGCATTCCAAAGGGCTTCTGGCCCTATGCCCTGGGCATACCGGAGGGCAGCCTCCAGGGCTGGCCATGGACAGCCTGCGTGCACACCGTCGTGCACTGCCTTGCCGACCCAGAGGCCCCCACAGCGCTACACCGGCTTTCTTCCCCCGGCCCGCGGGCGCGGCACCCAAGTGATGTAGGCCCTGAACATACCTAGCCTCCTTCGTACCCGAGCGATTCCCATAGGGAGCGCCAGGCACGACCCTGCAGCCCCTTCTACCTACAGGGCTTCCCTCAGGTGGACAGGCCCACCCCTCAGGGAGCCCAGGATAAGAGGACAGCACACACCGGGACCTTAGCAGAACATGTCCAGCACCCAGCACACAAGGGCCTCCTGCGGCTCACGAACCCTGAGGAAGCAGCCGCCTCACACCACCCCGACCCCTGCCCTCGGCCGCAACCACTTCTTCTGTCTCCTTTCCCTGGTTAGTGCAGGTGGCTTGGCCTGGCTCTCCGCACCCCAAAAACCACCACAGTTGTGAGGCTGCCTCCTCGCCACACAGAGACACACAATCAACAGGTGAGGGTGACAGGCCAGAAGCTCCGGATTCTCTGTGCTCTTGAAAATTGCAGGGTGTCACGAGACTTGCTCAACGAATCATCTGGAGGCTCCTTGAGCAGAGGTAAATTGTTTGGCACACTCAGTTGCTGTCCTGGGTCAGAAACCGTGGTGAAGTCCTGCTTTGCTACATGCTGTTTGCGCAGGTCAGGCTGGCGAGGGAGCCTGGGAGTGTGGGAGGGATCCAGCGTCCCAGTGAGTCTGAGGTCCCCATGGGGCCGGTGGTGTCTCAGTGGCAGAGCTGGGAATGGGAATCTCATGCTTCACTCCAGCTAGCAGGCCACCTCCGTCCAGCTAGATGAAACGGTTGCTTGACATCTATCCTGTTTCTCCTTCTTGGTCAGGCAGGTGGAGGAACTCAATCATCCCAGTTACTGGCGGCTGAATGAAGATTTCCTTTTGTCACAAAGTTAACTTCCACAGCGAAGTCATCATGAAGGAGTATTGCTTTGGCATCCTTGGTAAGGAGTGCCTCCCAGCGTAGTAGGGGAGCTGGTGTGTGGGAGGGACTGTGTGGCATGAAAGTTCCTGGCTCCTGTCGCTCGCAGGGAACAGGGTGTCTCATTGCACTTCAGTCCAGTGGTTCTGGGATCATAAAGATAGAGCCTCCAGCTGCAGGCAGAACATTGCCTGCCTGAGCTTGTTCAGCTGGTGGGCTGAACATGACTGCCTGGGTTTTGGCAAGATTCCTGAAGAGGGTTCGGTGGCAGGTGCATCATGGGAAAGGACCTCCCTGGTCATTCCTTGGCCTCTGGGGAATGGGCTTTGAACTGTGACCTGACCTATGGTGGATCCCCTTCTGCAGTCCTCCAGATCATCAGCCAGGGCCTATGGCTCAATCCATTGCAGTTCTACCCCAGGGAAAGAGGGACAGCATTAGAGAGGGAACAGAGTGGAAGCCAGGCAAGTAGCCTAGGGCTGGGAATTGCAAGGCCTTGGAGTCCTGGATCTGTACCCCAACTGTATTTTCTAGTAACCAACCTTCAAAAATCTAACACTGGAGTTTTAACAACCACATGTGGAATTGATGAGATATGTTTTCTAAAGTTGAAATTGCATTGTCTGCTCCATTGTTTGTTTGTTTCTTTGTCTTGAGATGGAGTCTCGCTCTGTAACCCAGACAGGAGTACAGTGGCGTGATCTCGGCTCACTGCAGTGTCTGCCTCCCGGGTACATGCCATACTCCTCCCACAGCCTGCTGAGTAGCTCCATTTTAAGTTCCATAATGACATGGTAATGTTTTTGTCAATTGATCTGGAGTGGGCAGATTAATACTCCTCTGCCATATATGAGAATATGCATTTCCTTACCTGTGATAACACCAAGGCCTTAGAATATATCTAAAATTTGTAGGCCTATGAAATTTGTTATATTATTAAATGGGCCGTTCTTAAAGATTATTAAAATTGAACATAGGCTACACTTAGAATTAACATTTCGTAATGGGTTTGTAAGAATTGTATGTCATGATACAAATTGTAAGGACAACCTATTTTTATGAAGTGTCATTTTTTGATTTGTAACTATTTCAGTTTCTTTGAATGGAATTTCCTGGACCCTAATCATAGGTGTCGGTAAAGCTTTCCTCATACCAGAATGATAGGAACAGTAATTTATCATTTTTCTCCTACTCTACATTTGTCTTTATCTAGATTGTATTTACATATTTAAGCGATTGAATTGTGCTCTCTCTTCACTCTGCATTCATCTCACATCTCTCTCTCACACCAATAAAATGATTCTTGTGTTATGTTTCAGGTTTTCTTCTGTCGCTAGACTGGAGTGCAGTGGGGTCATGTCAGCTCACTGCAACCTCAGCCTCCCAGGTTCCAGCGATTGTCCTGCCCCAATCTCCTGAATCACTGGAACTACAGTCGCTTCCCACCAGACCCAACTAATTTTAGTATTTTTAGTGGAGATGTGGTTTCACCATGGTGCCAAGGATGGTCTTGGTCTCTTGAAAACAGGATCCACCCACCTCAGTCTCCCAAAGTGCTGGGGTTCACGTTGTGAGCAAACATTCCTTTTAATCTCGTATTTGCCAGAGAATTCCTTGTAATTTCTCTTAACATTCCGAGCCATATTGTTTCATAGAAGGCTTCTTAATTTAAGGAATTCTTCCATCTCCTTGGTCCCTTGGTAGTGTTCCCGCAGCGTACCATTCTACGAATTGTTTGTTCCATTTCTTTGTGGGTTGGAGTCTTGCTCTCAGCAGGCCAGAGTGCGCTGGTGCGATGATAGCTCCCTACACTCTCAAATTCC
>NW_022681107.1:0-36657 GCF_009764315.1 Trachypithecus francoisi | reverse complement strand
TAAATTACTTTGGGAGGCCGAGATGGGCGGATCACGAGGTCAGGAAATCGAGACCATCCTGGCTAAAACGGGGAAACCCCGTCTCTACTAAAAAATACAAAAAACTAGCCAGGCGTGGTGGCGGGCGCCTGTAGTCCCAGCTACTCGGGAGGCTGAGGCAGGCGAATGGTGTAAACTCGGGAGGCAGAGCTTGCAGTGAGCTGAGATCCGGCCACTGCACTCCAGCGTGGGCGACAGAGCGAGACTCCATCTAAAAAAAAAATAAATATAAATAAATAATTAAATAAATAAATAAATAACTGCATGTGAATTATTATTATTATTATATTATTTTTTTTTTTTTTTTTTTTTTTTGAGACGGAGTCTCGCTCTGTCGCCCGGCCTGGAGTGCAGTGGCCGGATCTCAGCTCACTGCAAGCTCCGCCTCCCGGGTTTACCGCCATTCTCCTGCCTCAGCCTCCCGAGTAGCTGGGACTACAGGCGCCCGCCACCTCGTCCGGCTTTTTTTTCTATTTTTTAGTAGAGACGGGGTTTCACAGTGTTAGCCAGGATGGTCTCGATCTCCTGACTTCGTGATCCGCCCGTCTCGGCCTCCCAAAGTGCTGGGATTACAGGCTTGAGCCACCGCGCCCGGCCGAATTATTATTTTATGTGACCTAGAAAGGTACCAAATATATAATTATACATCACAAGTGAAAAAATAATTAACTTTGAGTGAATAAATTTAGATTTGAGAATAAGTACAGGGATGGGGCAGTAAAATAAGTAGAATAAAGAAGGACTGAGGAATCTATGATTTCCACATAGTCATGGACTGCTCTAAGTTCCTTAGAAGCACCAGATTATTTCAGTGACACACAACCATAACGTAGGAATGTAGCGTCTGTATCCTTCTCCTTCTAGAATCTTAAATTACTTAGTGGAGGAAGTTCACAATCACTTTAAAAGTCTTTAAATCTTTAAATATAACTTGGCCAGGTTTAGATATACCAAATAATTCAAAATGTGTTTTATAACTTGTTACTTTTGTCGTATTTCATATTGTTTCTATTTATTTTAAGAAATTGTTCTTATTCAATAAGTTTAAAATGACATTCAGGGCAGGATGCATGTAATACATCATTTTCGTATGACATAATATTATACAATATTTTGAAGGGGATAAACCAATATGACATGAAAATATAGTGGTACTTCACTTTTTTTTCTTATCTTTGTATGGATTAGGAGAAAGCTATTATAAATACATTAATATTAAAAACTAAATGTAAATATATAGCACTATTTTATAAATTAGTTTAGAGTATGTACAACTGCTTATTTCTACAAATAACACGCTTGTGCTTTTCAGAGCTTATTTTAGAAATACCATGCAAAACAGATAAATATATTGTACATTTTCTATAATTATTATTGTTTATTATAGAATTTCAAATTGCCTCTGTTGATCTAATTTATTTTAGCCTTTTGATTCACTTCTAACTTATCAAAAATATATCTTATTACTATTGCAATATACAAAATTAGGCTACCTAATAATATTCTCTAAAGGTGTCCTGGGCAGAAATGGATGATTGCTACATTTGGAACAGTGAGTTTGCTCTAAATATGTAGATATGTTTTGAATACATGTTATTATTTAAAGTTCTGGGATACATGTGCAGGATGCGCAGGTTTGTTACATAGGTAAACGTGTGCCATAGTGGTTTGCTGCACCTGTCAACCCATCACCTAACTGTTAAGCCCAGCATGCATAAGCTATTTTTCATATCAGAAAGGGCAAAAAGGAGAGAAGTAAAAAATCACTTGCCTTCCGCTCAAATTCAAATTTTATTATTGGCATTCAATTTGAATTTCGCCTGGACACTGCATAACCGCTAACAGGGTATGAAGATTGTGAGGCAATGGTCAAATAAAACTCAGTATTATAATTTAACCTGCATTATGCAGTAAACCCTTTACCTATTATATGCATAAAATAAATTATTTTTTCTCACATGTAATATTATATTCTATATGGAATTAATACCTTGATGAATTATGGCTTTTTAATATTCCATCAAGTTGTTGACTTATGTAAAATTGAATTTATCTTTACCCGATAAATAACATAAGTTTCCTTAATAACATAAGAATCACATACTAAAAGTCAACAAGACCTGTCACCTAGTTACCGATTTCTTCATAAATTACCAGCACAGATGCCAGTGCATACATAAAGAACCCCCAAAGCAAACAAAAACTGTGCAAACCAAAATCAACCTATAATATCTAAGGCTGGACTTGGCACCCAATAGTATGCACTGTGAGCATGTACATGTCCTAAACCCTTTATTCAGATAACTTAATACAGGCGTAGAAAATTATTAAAAAGCAGCACCTGCTGAACAGCCAGGACACACACATTCTTCATATGTGTAAAGAATAAAAAGTGCTAACAGCATAAAAAATACTTCACATAATATGTGGTACATGTCAATGTTTTAAGTACAAAGGATATAAAAAAGACTGGTTTTTAAAGTAAAATAAAGTGATAGTTTGTTGAGATAGAAGTATTAATTAAACAAAGACATAAAATGTAAATAATAATAGATGGAATAAATAAAATACATTTTCATTAATTTTTGAAGTTAGAAGACTGAAGAGTTTCATTTTTGAAGGAGAGAGCACTAGAATCCTAGTTTAGTATTCTAACTTTATCATACTGAATTTCTTGTTTGGTGGAAAGGGAAAAAAATACCCTGCCACCATATCATCTAGTATAGAACAATATTAATAAGAAGCCAATACAGAATGATGATAGCAATACAATTAAATGTTGTTAGTTCTGAAAGAAGATGAACATTGAAGTCATCAGGAATGATTTCAAGAAATTACATAAAGTGAGCATATACGATCTGAGTTTGCTCTACAATTAGTGTGAGCCAGAGCATAAAGAAAGCTGAAAGTGATGGAACTTTAAATGAATAAGCAGAATTAGAGGAGTTATATTTGCAGAAAAATCTCGTTCTACTATTTGACACAAGATAGATTCTATATGTTGCCCTGCCTGCCATTGCTGACTTCTCTCTTGATGCCACAACTCCCCCGACATGTATTCCATTTGATAGACAAACTTCTACAAGAGAGAAGTTAGGTCCCTTGGTGTCCTATGGTATATCTAAGATCTCAAGGATGACATTACATAGTGAATACATAAATGAGAAATAAAACTAGAATAAATACTTTTTAGAGTTTGGAGTATATCTTATCTGTCATAGAAGGATTTATAATTTAAGAGTAAAGAAAGGTCAGCAAAGAGGCAGTAAAATAAGTGCTCCCAATTTCCAATAATGGTATAAGACCTAATAAAGCCAACTTTCTTACTATAAACAAATAACACTAAATCAATTTGCTAAAAATATTTAAAATATTTTAAAGACATTGATGAACTAAATATATAATGTGGGAATATCATACCATGACTAGAAGCCATTTTGATCACAGAGGTTTACTGAACTTCTATTTTAATTATTTAAACAATGAAAAGTGAATCCAAACATCTCCTAGGATGGCTAATTTTATATGTCAACTTGACTAGATTAAGGAATAAAGAGATTTCTGGTAAAGCATTATTTCTAGGCATATCTGTGAGGGTTTTTTCTGAAGAGACTGATGCTTGAATCACTGAACTGAGTAAGGAAGATTGTCCTTAAGGTGGCTGGGCACCGTTCAGATGACTAAGGGCGCAGATAGAACACAATTTAGAGGAAAGGTGAATTTCTGTTATTTTTAAAGCTGAGACAGTCTTCTTCTCCTGCTCTTGCACATCAGAACTTCAGGCCTTTGGGCTCAAAGACTTGCACCATTGGCCCCCTGGGTTCTTAAATCTTCAGCCTTAAACTAAGAGTTACACCATTGGCTTCTCTGGTTCTGATAATTTTTAGATGGACTAAGCCATGTTGCTAGCATCCCTGGTTCTCTAGCTTGCAGAAAGCCTATCATGGTATTTCTCAGCCTCCATAATTGTGTGATTTAATTTCCCTAACAGATCCCCTCATTCTTCTATCTCTCTCTATGTATGTATGTATGTATGTATGTATGTATGTATGTATCTATCTATCTATCTATCTATCTATCTATCTATCTATCTATCATCTGTTAGTTCTGTCTCAGGAGAGCCCTGACTAATACAGATTTTGGTATCAGGGTTGATTCTACAGTAGGAGATATTTAAGGATGAGCTTTCTTAATTGGTTTCTAGGTTTCTGGAATTGGCTCCCTACTCCGATTAGACCTCAAAATGTTAAAGACTCTACTTTCAATAGTAGACAAAACACTGATCATTCATGGCTTGATCTGTTTAGAGGGATATGAAAATATCTGCATTGGATATGATACTTCTAATCAAGCACTTGTTCAAGGCAAGGAAGTTGGTGAAGCTGTAAACAATATTTTCAAACGTTTATGGAACAGTAAAGAGTATAATGATGTTGGTTGGTTGGTTCTAATGCTGCTGGAAAAATGATGAAAGAAAAGGATAAGACAATTCTTGTCTCTGGATTAACAAAAATAGTACAAAAGCTTCCATGTCTGCCCTGCAGGGAAATCTTCTCTACTGCAGTCACAGGGTTGAAATTTCTGAGAATCAAACACAAATTCTCTTAATGATATATGCTAAGTTAAAACAGAATTTGAACTCTCAGCTTTGCAAGGTATCTACCGTTGAAGTGGGGGCATTGGTGGGAAAAGGATGGGATCCTATAACTTAAGATGTAGATGTGTGAGAAGACCCTAATTAAACTAGAGCATTGAGTTTCTTTTTTTTTTTTCTTTTTTTTTTTTTTAGTAATTAAGAAAAATCTTTTTTTTTAAATTATACTTTAAGTTCTAGGGTACATGTGCATAACGTGCAGGTTTGTTACATATGCATACTTATGCCATGTTGGTGTGCTGCACCCATCAACTCGTCAGCACACATCAATTCATCATTTATATCATGTATAACTCCCCAATGCAATCCTTCCCCCCTCCCCCCTCCCCATGATAAGCCCCATTGTGTGATGTTCCCCTTCCCGAGTCCAAGTGATCTCATTGTTCAGTTCCCACCTATGAGTGAGAACATGCGGTGTTTGGTTTTCTGTTCTTGTGATAGTTTGCTAAGAATCATGGTTTCCAGCTGCATCCATGTCCCTACAAAGGACACAAACTCATCCTTTTTGATGGCTACATAGTATTCCATGGTGCATATGTGCCACATTTTCTTAATCCAGTCTGTCACAGATGGACATTTGGGTTGATTCCAAGTCTTTGCTATTGTGAATAGTCCCGCAATAAGCATACGTGTGCATGTGTCTTTGTAGTAGAGTAATTTATAATCCTTTGGATACATACCCAGTAGTGGGATGGCTGGGTCATATGGTACATCTAGTTCTAGATCCTTGAGGAATCGCCATACTGTTTTCCATAATGGTTGAACTAGTTTACAATCCCACCAACAGTGTAAAAGTGTTCCTATTTCTCCACATCCTCTCCAACACCTGTTGTTTCCTGACTTCTTAATGATTGCCATTCTAACTGGTGTGAGATGGTATCTCATTGTGGTTTTGATTTGCATTTCTCTGATGGCAAGTGATGATGAGCATTTTTTCATGTGTCTATTGGCTGTATGAATGTCTTCTTTTGAGAAATGTCTGTTCATATCCTTTGCCCACTTTTTGATGGGGTTGTTTGTTTTTTTCTTGTATATTTGTTTGAGTTCTTTGTAGATTCTGGATATTAGCCCTTTGTCAGATGAGTAGATTGCAAAAAATTTCTCCCATTCTGTAGGTTGCCTGTTCACTCTGGTGGTAGTTTCTTTTGCTGTGCAGAAGCTCTTTAGTTTAATGAGATCCCATGTGTCAATTTTGGCTTTTGCTGCCGTTGCTTTTGGTGTTTTAGACAGGAAGTCCTTGCCCATGCCTATGTCCTGAATGGTACTACTTAGATTTTCTTCTAGGGTTTTTATGGTATTAGGTCCAACATTTAAGTCTCTCATCCACCTTGAATTAATCTTTGTATAAGGAGTAAGGAAAGGATCCAGTTTCAGCTTTCTACTTATGGCTAGCCAATTTTCCCAGCACCATTTATTAAATAGGGAATCCTTTCCCCATTTTTTGTTTCTCTCAGGTTTGTCAAAGATCAGATGGCTGTAGATGTGTGGTATTATTTCTGAGGACTCTGTTCTGTTCCATTGGTCTATATCTCTGTTTTGGTACCAGTACCATGCTGTTTTGGTTACTGTAGCCTTGTAGTATAGTTTGAAGTCAGGTAGCGTGATGCCTCCAGCTTTGTTCTTTTGACTTAGGATTGTCTTGGCAATGCGGGCTCTTTTTTGGTTCCATATGAACTTTAAAGCCGTTTTTTCCAATTCTGTGAAGAAAGTCATTGGTAGCTTGATGGGGATGGCATTGAATCTATAAATCACCTTGGGCAGTATGGCCATTTTCACGATATTGATTCTTCCTATCCATGAGCATGGTATGTTCTTCCATTTGTTTGTGTCCTCTTTGATTTCACTGAGCAGTGGTTTGTAGTTCTCCTTGAAGAGTTCCTTTACATCCTTGTAAGTTGGATTCCTAGGTATTTTATTCTCTTTGAAGCAATTGTGAATGGAAGTTCATTCATGATTTGGCTCTCTGTTTGTCTGTTACTGGTGTATAAGAATGCTTGTGATTTTTGCACATTAATTTTGTATCGTGAGACTTTGCTGAAGTTGCTTATCAGCTTAAGGAGATTTTGGGCTGAGACAATGGGGTTTTCTAAATATACAATCATGTCATCTGCAAACAGGGACAATTTGACTTCTTCTTTTCCTAACTGAATACCCTTGATTTCTTTCTCTTGCCTGATTGCCCTAGCCAGAACTTCCAACACTATGTTGAATAGGAGTGGTGAGAGAGGGCATCCCTGTCTTGTGCCAGTTTTCAAAGGGAATTTTTCCAGTTTTTGCCCATTCAGTATGATATTAGCTGTGGGTTTGTCATAAATAGCCCTTATTATTTTGAGGTACATTCCATCAATACCGAATTTATTGAGCGTTCTTTTTTTTTTTTTTTTTTGAGACAGTCTCACTCACTCTGTCTCCCAGGCTGGAGTGCAGTGGTGCCATCCCAGCTAACTGCACCCTCTGCCTCCTGGGTTCAAGTGATTCTCCTGCCTCAACCTCCGAAGTATCTGGAAGTATAGGCATGCATCACCATGCCTGGATAATTTTTGTATATTTAGTAGAGACGGGGTTTCCCCATGTTGGTGAGGCTGGTCTCAGACTCCTGACCTCAAGTGATTCCGCCCAGCTCAGCCTCCCAAAGTGCTGGGATTACAGGCACGACCCACCGTGCATGGCCGTCAATAAATATTTCTTAAGCTTATTACTTAAGAAAACTTTGATAAATAAAAAATTAAATTAGTTGTAGAGGCTTGTTTGCATATAATAATCTATACATGCCACATTTTCCATTTGGGGCTTCATAATATTCAATTTACATATAATTTTTAAATCTGATGGCTTTTATAATCTCACCATCTTTTATTTAATTTGATTGCAATCTGTGGCTGATGTAGAATTCGATATTGTTTAGATGGGTAATTTACCTTACATAGCCAGATGAAAAATAATCAATTTGAGAGCAAAGTAGGAAAAGCCACGTTCAGTTAACAAGTCCACAGCACTGGCTTGTTTCACAAGACACGGTGCCAAGTCAGTAGCATCAAAAATCTAGATGCCTGAATAGTATGTAAGGATGGGGGAAAAGACATGATAAAAGTGGAAACTGCTGGTCTCAGTGGCTTGTGACTGTCACCCCAACTACTCAGGAGGTTGAGGCAGGAGGACTGCTTGAGCCCTAGAGTTAGAGATCAACCTGGGGAACATAATGAGGCCCATCTCTAAGAAATTTTTTTTTTTTTTTTTGAGACGGAGTCTCGCTCTTTCACCCAGGCTGGAGTGCAGTGGCCGGATCTCAGCTCACTGCAAGCTCCGCCTCCCGGGTTCAGGCCATTCTCCTGCCTCAGCCTCCCGAGTAGCTGGGACTACAGGCGCCGCCATCTCGCCCGGCTAATTTTTTGTATTTTTTTAGTAGAGACGGGGTTTCACCCTGTTAGCCAGGATGGTCTCGACCTCCTGACCTCGTGATCCGCCCGTCTCGGCCTCCCAAAGTGCTGGGATTACAGGCTTGAGCCACCGCACCCGGCCGAAATTTTTAAAAAATAGCCAGAGAGGGTGGCAGGCACCTAAATTCTCAGCTACTCTGGAAGTGGAGACAGGAGGATTGCCTGAGACCAGGAGTTCAAGGCTGCAGTGAGTCATAATCATGACACTGCACTCCAACCGGGACAACAGGTGAGGCACCATCTCAAAAAAGTAAAAAAAAAATGGAACCAAAATGAGAATGTCCAAAGAATTGCCATAAACAAAACCAGGATGCACAAATATGATTTTAAGTTTGTGTACCTAAAATTATGAGGATAATTATAATATATATAGAGAGAGAGAGAGAGACAGAGAGTCTATGCCTGTAGTAATATTGTAATGAGCAGTCTTCACTTAGAAAGCAGCTTTGGTACAGACCAATTGGCAATTGATTCGAATATTCCTACTGCAACAGAATGTGCTCTGTTTGAAGAGCCTCATTAAAACAAAGTCTCAGTGTTATAACATTACAGTGTAACTGTAATACTTAAGCTTTCTTACAATAATGGTATTTGAAGTCCACACTAGAAAGAATCAATCTTAATAAAGAGGGATCTAGACTATATTACATGTTATGTATATGTTTATACTCCACATATTTATACATATTGTACAGATCCATACATTTTTATATATATCTCACACAAAAAATACATGTATACACACATATATATGTGTGTATGTATGTGTATGTATATATGTATATGTGTGTGTGTGTGTGTGTGTGTGTATGTATATGAGAGAGGAGAGAGAGAAAGAGAAAAGGAAAGAAAGATTTTAAGGAACCCGGGACTCGCATGTCTTAATTCCATAGGGAAGACCAGCGGACTAGAAATTCAGGTTGGAGTTGATATTGCAGTCTTGAGAGAGAAATTCACAAAGCAGGCCAGGCAGACTAGAAACTCAAGCAGAGTTTGTATACCATAGTCCTGCTTCAGGAAACTTTTGTCTCTATTCTGAAAGTTTTCAAAGGATTGCATGAGACTTATCAAATCAACTGAACACCAAAGTTTGGCCAAGATAACACATAAAATTAGCCATCACAAAGACCAAATGAAGGTAAGAACAGTTATACTCAGCATGACCCTGAAAAATCCTCTTAAAAATAGAGTTCCAATCTTTTTGAGTATTTTGGGGCTGGATTGTCTTGGGCTATTTAGGGGCTGGATTGTCCTGGGCTAATGGAAACATTGCTAATCAACTGAGATTCTAGTGCAGATGAAATAGATAGTAATTTATCTTTGCCATACTACAATAGCGTTTTGTGCTTCTTACACTGGATTTGCGTATCTCTTTATATGAAATTGTTCCAATATATGTCGTTGTCCACTCATGACATGTCTGACCTTTGTAAAATCCTAGAATGCAGCCTGTTCACCTAATGTTACAATGTGCCCCGACTTGATACATTTAGGTTATTCAATTTTTTCAACATACCAATTTTTTCCATTATTTATTTAATGATACAAATTATCTATAATGTGTCAAGTGTCATGTTCCGTGCTTAAATATGCAAATGTAATAACGCAAAGTTGGTAGATGAACTACAATACCAAATATCTATATTTTAAAACCCTGAAGGACTGTACTGAAAGCATTACGTAATATAAATCTAAAATTTAAAAATTGCACAAAAATTATAATTATCACAGTTCTATTCTTAAATATAAGAAAGGTGAGTTCTGTAAACTACTGTGATCTACAAAAAACTCATAGATTGAGACATGATTAAAATTATATTAGCACGTATTTCAGCCAAACAAAATGACATGAAACTTATGTCTGTAAACCTACTGATAGGTTGATCAATTATACTTCCTTAGGTTTATAATTTCACTTAAAATCCATCTAAAAAATCGTATAAAACATTGATATGTGGATACACATTTTAAGGAAAAAAGTGATCATAATATATTTCTAGTGCCTCTGAGGAAGGTATTGGCATTTAAAGTTGGTTTTAATTTTTTTTTTTTTTTTTTTTTTTTTTTTGAGACAGAGTCTCGCTCTGTGGCCCAGGCTGGAGTGCAGTGGCCGGATCTCAGCTCACTGCAAGCTCCGCCTCCTGGGTTTACGCCATTCTCCTGCCTCAGCCTCCGGAGTAGCTGGGACTACAGGCACCCGCCACCTTGCCCGGCTAGTCTTTTGTATTTTTTTTAGTAGAGACGGGGTTTCACCGTGTTAGCCAGGATGGTCTCGATCTCCTGACCTCGTGATCCTCCCGTCTTGGCCCCCCATAAAGTGCTGAGATTACAGGCTTGAGCCACCGCGCCCGGCCGGTTTTAAATATTTTATAGTGAACCTCTAGAGCTATGGAATAATGTTTGTCAATCTAGATGTGATTGATTGAGGTTGAGTTTGGAAAATTTCAGGTACTTCATGGCACATGTATTTCAACACCATTTTTCCAAGTCATTGGATACTTAGCTTGCATTTTCTGTATTTTCAGTGGTAATATTGGCTCAGCCTTGAGAGTTAATGTAAGTTGATATTATATAATAGAATAGCGATTTTAATTATTTAATATTTTAAAATACAACCCATATTACATTTATCCAAGTAAAATTTTTATAATTAAATATTTTTGAACATTTTGACTCTTAAAAATGTCTTTCAAGTGTTTATTTTTTAAAATTTTAAAGTATTTGTAATTTGTATTATACTTTTTTTTAATCTTTAAATTGTTTTTAGCATGAGGTATTACAGAGTCATTCACTCAGTTATTAGAATAAAGTTTTTATGTTATCAGTTAATATTTTAAAAACAAAAATAAAGAACAACTCATTGGGATGTTCTAGTGTGTGCTAATAGAAATATACACGTCACAATAGTACTCCCACTTTCTTCCCTAAAAATATTTGCGTTACTATGTGCAAATTTATGAAGACAACAATTCCCATTCACTTAAAATAACGGATGCTGAAATAAATCACAGAGGCAATGACAAGAATGTGTTGCTGTCGCTCAAGTGAAATTCCCCATATGACACTCCCAGGTGGTGTGGGCAAGCAGACCCTCTGAAATATAAATGAAATATGTACACAATAGTGTACACCTGCCTGAAATATAAATGAAATATGTACACAATAGTGTCCATGCTAAGCAGTGTAAATATCACGTCTAATTCAGCTCCTCAAAATTAATGCCTTACAATTGACCTTTAAGCCCAGTGGTCCGACGGGAAGAAAATGCTAATTAATTATTTGATTCTTGTATGAAGTGTTATAACACTGGCAACTATTCACTTATTTTGAATACCCAGCCTAGACTGAAATGGTAATCTCTGTGGGTAAGGTGAAAATAAGTACTAAAATTAATAAAACTACAGTAGAACCATGTGCAGTTTGGCATCCCGTGATAGAATATAAGTGAATATCAATACAGTTGGGCAGTAGAATAATCTCTTAGTGTAAATGTGTTATACAATTGTGAAAAATAATACTTCCAATGTTCTGTACATTATTAGGTAATTCTACTCACTCTGTCTTTCGATTCTTGTCACGTATCTTTAAATCACTTCCAATTTGGGTACAATTATCCCAGAGATGAAGACTAAGATTCTTGTTCCTCGTATATTCTGAAACTCCATCTCAGATACTATGACTAGATTCAGGCAACGACTTATCTGCCTGAATAAGATGAAAGGGCTTTTCAAAACCCCTTCAACCAATTTTAACCACCATTGTAAACTTCTGCATGATGGCAGGTATTCTGGAGTTGTTGCAAACTTACTCTTATCCAACTATTAATTCTAATTTTTTAATGCCCTGTTTTTCCTTTTACCTGATCCTCTAAAACTACCTTATTTTCTGACCATTTCTGGGGCCTGTTGGCCTGCTTGTCTAGTTTCAATCTAATTTGTCAATCCCTAACATCATTAATTAAGTTATTCATTCACTCAACACATATTTCTTAAGGACCTACCATGTGGAAGTGTACACGTAAATATCAATTCTTGTAATTATCTGTTATTCCATCTATCCTCCTTCTATCCATCATTTATCTGGTATCTGTCTATTCATCTTCCTTTCTAAATACCTATCATCTTCTAATACTTTCAAGTTATGAAACATATAGTTCTTTTTCATTTTGTATCGAAAGATGGCATCTACTGGTGATATTTAAAATTACTACTGAAGTAAATGAAATTCAAAGAAGTTTCTATTTTATGACAACTGAAAGTAAGTGTGGAAACAAGAAACCCTGCAAAAAAACTCAAGGATAATTATGACATAAGGAGACTTTGGTCAGAATGAAAGTAAGTGTCTTTTGTGTTTTACATTTAATTTACAAGTATACCCTCTTTGTTAATACAAAGTGTTACAACAATCATGATATCTTGCTCCCTAGAAACACTGACTTTTCTCTTCCCATAGTTCTCTGCACATCTTTGTCTTTTAAATAACTGATTATGTCTAGATAAGTCTTATAAAAATAATACGGAAAAACACACGGAAAAACATAGAATATTTTACCTACTTTTATATAGTGTCTGGCCTTTACTATCATTTGCTTCCTGAATCAAATGGGTGATATTCATGCATGAAAACAAAAATAGGAATGACAAAAATCCCAACTCACAGGACTAATGACACAATCACATAATTGGAAAATAAAAGTAAAATATAGTTTTTGAGAAATTTCAGGGAGAACTACAAGGAGAATTTTAAATCTAGAAAGGGGGTTTAGAATGAATTAAACTATAATAAAAATTAGAGAGGCTGAATTATTAGAGGCCCACAAAACAAGAAGAGCAAAAGAATATATGAGAATATTTGGCAAGAGTACGTGAGGTTTGGTATGGTTGGAAATATGTGTTGTTCAAGACTGAATGAGGGTTAAAGGTAAAGTGAGAGTCTTATTCAGTCAATGGAGAAAAACTTATAGTTAGAAAAATTCTCTTTGTACATAGGCCAATATAGCAAAAAGAGGTGGAAAATCAGCAGTACTTGGGATCATATATAAGTTATATTATTTGCTTCATTATTAACTGACTACTCACAGAGTGTCACCAGAAGATTTAAAAGTAAAGAATAGAGATGACAATTTAGAAATTTTCATAAAAATACAAGGTTAAATTCCGTACCAATCAACTGGAAACTTACATCTGGAATCTAGAAGAATGATCAAAGTCGGAAATAAATATTGGGGAGTTATTAGTATATACACAACAAACTATCTTTGATATTAAAAAGAAAAAAAAGTAGTAGCTAGAAAAGTATAAGGACTCAATTTGGGGTCATGACTGTCATTATTTTTGCTTTGAAGGAAATTGGGCAGTGAATAAAACTATGAAGTAAGGAAGCAGAAAAACTGAAAGAAAAGAGTGACAGAAATCAATGGAAAGTTTTTTCTACCTTTCTTCTTAATGTTAATAATCATTAAATCAGTTATAAAAACAGACATTTTCTTTTTTAAGCTATATTTTTATTGTGGTAAAATACATACAGCATAACATTTGTTATTTTAATCTTTTTATATGTACAATTTACTGCCATGAATTTCATTCACAATGTTGTACAACCATCACCATTATCTAGTTCCAAAATTTGTTATCAACCCAAACAGAAATCCTCTACTGTACTCATTAGGTAACAGCTTCCCAATTCCCTTTAACCCCAGCCGTTGATAACTTCTAGTCTATATTATGTCTCTATGAATTTTCCTATTCTAGATATTTCACATACATGTTCATTCATCTAAAATGCATGCTTCCTTGTGTCTGGTTGATTTTGCTTAGCATACTGTTTTCAAGGTTCAACTATGTTGTAGCATACATCAATACTTCATTCCTTCTGATGATTGAATAATATTCCATTGTAATATATACCCCATTTTATTTATTCATCTATTTATGGATGCTTGTGTTATTGCTACCTTTTAACTATTGTTTAATAATACTGCTAAAATATTGGTATGCATATATTTGTTTGAGTCCCTAATTTTAATTCTTTCAGATATACACCTAGGAGGGAAATTGCCAGTCATATAGTAATCCTATGTCTAATTTTTGGAGAAACCACCAAACATTTCTACAGCAGCTAAGTCGTTTCACATTTCCACCTACAATGTACAAAAGTTCCAATTTCCCTGCATCCTTGCTAGTGTTTGTTATTTTTCATCTTCCTGATTATAACCATCACAGAATTTTTGAAGTGGTGTGATTTTGGTTTACATGTTTTCTACTTTCTACTTATTGAGCATTCTTTTCATGTGCCCACTGACCATAAATCAATCTTTTCTTGTTTGTTTGTTGGTTTGTTTTGTTTTTGAGAGGGAGTCTTACTCTGTTGCTTGGGCTGGAGTGCTGTGGTGCCATCTCGGCTCACTGCAACTTCCGCCTCCCAGGTTCAAGTGATTCTCCTGTCTCAGCCTCCTGAGTAGCTGGGATTACAGCACCTGCCACCATGCCTGGCTAATTTTTTGTATTTTTAGTAGAGATGAGATTTCAACATGTTGGCCAGGCTGATCTCGAACTCCTGACCTCGTGACTTGTCCACCTCGGCCTCCCAAATCACAGGGATTACTGGCATGAGCCACCGCGCCCGGCCCATTAATCAATCTCATATGGAGAAATGTCTGTAGAAGTCCTTTGTTTGTTTTGTTGATTAGGTTCTTTGTCTTGTTGAGTTGTAGAAATCCTTCACAAATTCTGGATATTAACTTCTTGTCATATATTTAGTTTACAAATATTCTTTCCCTTTCTGTGGGTTGTTTTTACTTTATAGTGTCCTTGATACACAAGTTTTTTTTTAATTTAATAAAGTCCAATATGCCAATTTTATCTTTTATTGCTTATATTTTTAGTATTATATTTTAAAACTATTGCCAAATCCACCGCCATGCAGATTTGTCCTCATTTTTTAAAGATGCTTGTAATATTGACATTTAAATTTAGGTGCTTTATCTGTTTTGACTTAACTTTTTTTATGTGGTATTAGGTAAGGGATTGACTTCAATAATTTAACATGAAAATGTTCCATTTTACCAGCACCATTTGTGGAAGAGACTGTACTTTCCACATTGAATGGTAAAGTCATGTATTGAAGTCTCCAACTATTATTGTAGAATTATTTATTTTCCATTTTAATCCTTTCAATTTTTGCTTTATATATTTTGCCTCTATTGTTTGGCATGTATACCTTTAAAATTATTTTATACTGAAACTTTCAACAATATATATATTTTTTTCTTTTGGAAACATATTTTATTGGAAATCTATTTTATCTGATATTAATATAGTCATTCCAAGTCTTTTGTGGTAACTCTTAATATAAAATATATTTTTTCATTATTTCACTTAAAACTTTGTTGTGTCTTTGCATCTAAAGTGATTCTTTCATACCCAGCAGATAAATGAATAGTTTTATTTTTCATACATTCTGCCACTCTCTTAACAATCTTATAAAAGTTACCTCTTTTTGAATTGTATGCCTATTATAAATATTTTCAGTTATAATTTTATGTGTGTCTTTTAAATCACATAGGAAAACTATGAAGAGTTACAAACAAAAATACAACGAGGTTGGCTTTTTTACTTACCTGTATAGCTACCTACACCAGTGTTCTTAATTTCCTCATATGGCTTCAAACCACTGTCTGGGGTCCTTTTATTTCAACTAGATGAATTCCCCTTAGCATTTCTTGTAAGGTAAGTCTATTAGTAACAAGTTCCCTTAGCAATTTTTTTTTTTTTTTTTAATACTTGAAGGACAATTTTGCTGTATGTAGAAATCTAGGTTGACAGTTTTGTTGCCCCAAACCCCGGACTATTTACAGTATATTATACCAACCCACTGCCTCTGTCCTCCATTGTTTCCAATAATAAATCTGCTGCTAATTATATCAAAAATATTTTGTGACTTACTTCTCTCATGTTGTTTTTAAGTATTTTTCTGTGTTTAGCTTTCAATGATTTGACTATATTTTGCCTGAAATTTGCTGAACATTTTTAATGTGTAGTTTCATGTTCTTCATTAAATTTGGGAAATTGTCAGCCATTATTTCTTAAAACAGTCTTTCCACCTTATTTTCTCATATTCTTCTTTCTGAGACTCCCATAATGAATACATGGCCTTCTTTAAAATGTTCCACAGGTCTCTTATGATCAGTTCATTTTTTAAAAAAATCTTTTTTCTTTCTGTTTCTCACACTGCAAAAATACTATTATCTCTCTTTAAGTTCACTGATTATTTCTCCTGATTGCTCGTTCTGCTGTTGAAACTCTCTTGCAAAGTTTGTGTTTCAGTTATTATACATCTCTAGAGAGAAGTATATTATACTTTTCTTGTCTGCACAAGAAATTCTATTTGGATCCTTTATATTTATATCTTTATTCTGATATTGTTATCACATGTATTATTTTGCTGTTTTCCTTTTGTTCTTCTCTATACTTTTCTTTAGCACTTTGAACGATCTTAAAACATTTGATTTAAAGTCTTTGTATAGAAAGTCCAATGTTTGTGCCTCTTCAGGGCCTACTTCTGTGAATTATTTCTTCCTTTGAGTGTCCAGTACTTTCTGATTTCTTTGTATGACTTTATTATTTTTTGGTTGAAAACTGGACATTTCTAAATTTTAATGGACTAACTCTGGTAATCAGATATTCCCTTTCCCCAGGATTTGCTATTTTGATTATTCTAGGTTTAGCTTGTTTTGGCTAAGATTTTCTTGCATTCCAGGGGAATTTTTACCTGACTTTTATTTAATCTGCATTCACTTACTGCTATAAGACTTTAACTGTTTTACAAACTTAAGACAGAGTTCTCAATGTTTCTGATATTTTTATTATGTTTCTGATGAAACACAGGAATTCAGAGCTTCCCACTCTACAACTTCCCTGGTACCACTCCCCAAAGCAGGTATTTTAAAAATATTCAATCAATCCTTCTTCCTAGAAATGATGTATGGATCCTTATTTGCTCATATGATTATATTATTGCAAAATATTTTAGCATAACTTTAAAATTACGAAAGAGTTATGTTTATGTTCACTCTATAATTGCATTCTTAGCTAGTGTTTATAATAAGAGATTAACAAATAAAGGTAAAATAAATGAGTAAATTTGTTTTTCTGCAACAATTACTTAAAGGCTAAACTTTTTGATCACAGTGAAATGTTGACTTACTTCAGATTTCTATATTTTAGATTATTGAGGTCATGATTTGAAGCCAAAATACATTTATTCCCATATAAAATAAGAAACAGTTGTTTTTTTTCTGTTGTGGCTTATTGAGGAAACAATTAGTGTGTCTTAGTGGTAAAAATGTGCATTTGCATTTTTAAAGAAAATATTAAAACATACTTTAACCCCTGGCCATGTGATATTAACTCTTATTTCCCAGTATGCTTTTAATGTGATCTTTCCATCTAAAAATTATTTTGTATTTACTTTTATATTTAACTCCCAAATACTAATCAAAGAGCAACTGGGCAAACAACATTGTAACAAACATCATTATCAAGACAAAGGAATCTATATGACGGTATTTTAAAAAATTCACCCCCAAAAGAATTTGAAAATTTGAAAGATTTGTTTAAAGAGAGACAAGATAATAATATTAAAAAAGATCTACCAATGAACAAATCCAAATGGCCAAATGTTGGGCACTGAAATTCAACATACAACACCGATTAAGATAGTATTGGCTTAGAAAAATACTTAAGTGTAAAAAAAAAAAAAAAAAAAATATCAGTTTGGTTCTTTCATCAACATTTGTTCTAGTATGGGTTTTCAAGTTATTTCTGGGCTACACAGTTTTTTCCAGACTACCTGGTGGCAGTTTGGGAGTCTAGTATCACCTTGTGTTGGGACCCAAAGATCCAGAAGAAGCATAGCGCTGTGACTAGACCACCTGTGAAACCATCACAAAGCTTAACCCACCCTTGATCCCAGAATCTTTACAAATGTTTACTAAAGAAAAATCTCAGGATGATTCAGAGGCCTCTCATAACTTCTGCTCCAAGATGTCGATAAAGAACCTTAGTAACTTGACTGTCGATCCTGGTACTACATTCCCAACTCATCTTCATCTCTCAGAAGGTTTACCTCAGCAACAGGGTAGAAGAGAAATGATTTTCCAGGGTATCAGAGATGACTTGCCTTACAGGGGGAAATGAGTGAGAACACAGTTATCTGTGCAGAAAGAAAGGGTGGTAAAATTGATACCTGTTACTAAACAGATTTTCTCAGCTTCAAAGAGAACTAACAGACACTGGGCTTAGAGGAGTTCAGATTGAATTGAGAAGGGAACTATTCAGATGTGGCTGCACTTTCTGCATGCACTAGGTGGGATCATTCTGAGAATGCTAGAATAGGGAATTATGACACTGAGCAGATTCAGCCATCAATTTTTTTCTTGTACTTTTTACTCTTGCTGGTAATATTATTCAGCAGTTGAGAAAGCTACTCTATACTATTACAAACTATAACAATAATTGTAATAATTAGTTCTTTTATGTATTTTTCTTCATATATCTTTTCCTTTCTACCGTGATTTATAAGTAATTTATAAGGGATCTGTATAGTTTGAATGTATTGAATAACTTCAGTATACTTTAGCTCCACTCTTTGATTTGACCCAAAGAAGCATCAATAGGTCCTAAGTGTTCCCATGTGTCTTAGAAGGCTGAAATCAGTGAAATGTAACCCAACATCAAGAATCTATAACAAAGTAACTCGGGGAAAGAAAACGTTGGGTAGTTTGCAAGAGCATAATAATTGGATTTTCTGACTTTTAAAAATTTGAATTGTATTAAAAGGAGTCTTCCATGTGTTATTTTTTTTCCATTTTCAGTAACAAGTAAATGTGTGCATAAACAATAAAATTGATATATTCAAGTATTTTTAAAAATCAAATGTAGAAAAATAAAGCCAACCTTTATATTTACTCTATATATTTAAGAAAAGACTTTGAAATGCCTAGAGAATATGTGTAAAATGTGAGATGAAGCTATTATACCACAAGATGGCAGATTAAGGCCACTAAACTGATATTTTTTGCAATAGTAAGGTTCTATTTTCTCTTTCATATACCTGCTGACTTTTTGTAGAACTTTTAATAAAAAGAATACAAAATATGCATAATTTGGATGTAAACTGATGATTAGAACTCCAGTCTATGGCAATCATTATCTTTCAATTGAAAAATTTTGCTTAAGATATAACAAGTATTTTGTTACTTAATCAAAAATAACTTTATATAATTTAAATATCCCTGTGAGGATTTCTATGAAAACTTTAAATCATTATGTATTCAATAAATATCAAAGTATGTAAAACAAACTTTGGCTTTATTTCTGGATAAAATTTATTTTTTGACTATCCTTACAAACCATGAGACCTTCAGAGTTACTAAAAACAAATAAAAATAAAAACAAAAATTTTAAAAACATCATTACTTTGGTGTCAGCTTATTTGAAATCTATGTTGCCATTGTTTAAAGTTTCTGAATTTCTGCATTTATGATCCTTTCTAATCTTGAACACTGAGGCCCCTGTTATCCCCTTATGACCTCAAGTTTTGCTTAAATGTATGATACAACTGTACTCTTATATTAATATCTGCATTGTATTTGACTTACCATCATAGAATCAAGGACATTACATTATAGATATCAGAAAATCTGTAGTAAGAAGATAATGGCTCTTCCAGATACAAATAGCACCTGGTGGGAAAGTTCCTAAGCATAAATAAAACCGTACATTCAGGATAGCAAAATGTCTCATGTGGCTATGTCATGGAATATTCCTGTGATTATCATAGCTGGAGAATGAGGCTGGAAATATGTTTTGAAGAGCAATCTATTCCCCCCCTCCAAAAAATACCTGAATGATTTCATGGATGTTAGAAAACTTTAACAAATGTTTAGATGATTATTATAATTTGATTTAACATTTATAAAAGTCAAACTCCCAGCCCTATGGAAGATGATGTGGACTGCAAAAGTTGCATTAAGCAGCAGAATTTGTCTCATGGATATACAAATTAAGAGCCCTTTCTATTATTCCTCATAAAATATAAGGAAGAATTAAGAGGTGCCTGACATGCTGAAGTAATTGTATAGGTGGGAATGAGGAATTCTTAATTAATCACCTAATTATTTAAAAGATCATTTATTCATTTAAGAAATAATTGAGCACCTACATTATACCAGATGTATTTTATTTTATTTTATTTTAAAATTCTATTTATTTATTTGAGACAGTCTTGTTTTGTTGCCTAGGTTTGAGTGCAGTGGCACCATCTCAGCTTATTGCAACCTCCGCCTCCTGAGTTCAAGCGCTTCTCCTGCCTCAGCCTCCGGAGTAAATGGGATTACAGGCCCCTGCCACCAGGCCTGGCTGATTTTTGTATTTTTAGTAGAGGCGGGGTTTCGCCATGTGCCAGGCTGGTCTGGAATTCGTGAGCTCAGGTGATCCGCCTGCCTCGGCCTCCCAAAGTGCTGGGATTACAGTCGTGAGACCCTGCGCCCAGCTGCATTCTTAAAACTTGGAGCTACAGTGTTGAAAAATAAACCAAGTCCCAGGCATTACAGAGTTTACTTACTACCTGGAATATATCCACACCAGCACCTCACACCCCATTCTCATGAACATATTTTAAAATGTCAGACTATGGAGGAAACAAGAATATGAAATAAGTGAGGGAGCTGTTTGAATATTTTTCCTGTGATGAAATGTTCTAGGCAGAGGGAACCGAGAATTGCAAAAGAACCAAAGCAGAAATAAAATTATGTGTTTTGGATACATTAGAGAGACCAAGTTAGTAGACAGAAATGAAAAAGAAAAAAGAAATAAGAGAACTTTTAAAATCAACTAATATATGAGTCAGCATTGTGTTGCATTGGCTATATAGATATGAACAAACATAACCCTTTGTTTAGAGATAATTTACAGTCTAGGGAGGAACTTGCTATATTGGAAGATAAGTATAAACCAATGTAGGTAAAGAGGAAGAAGGAAGAGTCAAGAACCGTGTCTTCAGGGGTTTCTTGATAGAGTCAGCTGTTTTGTAACAATCCCATTAACCTAAATAAACATGTCAGAAGGGAAATGCTTATTGATGAGGCATGGTGGAAGACTGGTAGTAATGACTGCTGCTTTTAAAACAGAAATTGCCAGCCAGGCGCAGTGGCTCATGCCTGTAATCCCAACTCTTTGGGAGGCTGAGGTGAATGGATCACGAGGTCAAAGAGATCCAGACCATCCTGGCCAACATGGTGAAACCCCGTCTCTACTAAAAATACAAAAATTATCTGGGGGTGGTGGTGGGTGCCTGTAGTCCCAGTTACTCGGGAGGCTGAGGCAGGAGAATGGCGTGAACCCAGGAGGTGGAGCTTGTAGTGAGCTGAGATGGTGCCACTGCACTCCAACTTGGGCGACAGAGCGAGAATTCATCTCAAAAAACAAAAAAAAGAAAAGAAAGAAAACACACACACACAGAAATTGCCAATACTATGGAACTAATTGAGAAAGATATTAGTGAAAAATTAATCTTAGAAGAAATAATACATATGAAATTTTTAAAATACAGCATATAAGTAGAATAAGGGAGCCACACTGTCCTATAAAGTTAAAGGTTGAGATAAAAGAGAAAATTGCTTGGAGTATATGCCCACTGATATAGGGCCTCAAGATGAGTAGGATTTTGGCAGTAAGACCTCAAGATGAGTATGCTGGGGAGAGAGATTTCCTCAAGCAGGAAGAACAGCATAGACATAGGAATTTTTTCAAGTGTAGGAGACTGGCTGTTTTAATAACAAATGATTTGCTTTTGCCTGATCATAGGTTATAGATTAGATTAATATTTTATTACAAATTATTTACTTACCTAGGGCAGTCTCTCATTAATTCACTTAGCAATCTTACATTTTCATCAGGCCTGCCTGGTGTCAATATATTTTCAACTTAATTTTTAATTGAGGTGTAGTTATGTACGGTAAAGTGTACAGATCTTAAGTGTTCAATTTGATGAGTTTTGACAAATGTGTAGCCATTATACAAAATAGATACTGGAAATTTTCATCACCTCAGAAAAATCCCTTTCTCCGCTTTCCAATTAGTCATCCATCATGTCGCCCTGCTGTTTCACCTAAAGAGCCAACAGTTTCTTCTTGTTGAAGATTCAGTCTGTTAGTTCGTCCGTTGTAGAATATCATGTGAATAGAATCATGGAGTGTTTATTATTGTGTTTGGCTTCTTTTGCTCAGGATGTCTTGACTTTCATCCACCTTATTGCATGAAGCTGAATTTTTCTGGGATTTTTTACAATTACATTTTAAAACATAGATGAGCTTTTTAATTTGTGACTTTGCATTGTGTTTTTAATAGTAGCTCTAGAATTATACATCCTTATATTTCCACAGTGTACATAGTGTACTTTGTTAACTTTGACTATTTCACAAAAAATGTAAGATCACAGCACTTTGGGAAGCTGAAGTCAGTGGATCACAAGGTCAGGAGATCCAGACCATCCTGGCTAACAAGCTGAAATTCGTCTCTACTAAAAATAAAAAAATAAATTATTAATAATAATAATAATAATAATTAGCTGGGCGTGGTGGTGGCTGCCTGTAGTCCCAGCCACTCGGGAGGCAGAGCTTTCAGTGAGCAGAGATCACGCCACTGGGCTCCAGCCTGGGCGACAGAATGAGACACCGTCTCAAAAAAAAAAGTCAGAATAAGTACATTACCTACCTCCTTCATCCTTTTGCTGTAGAATCAAATGTATTATATCTGCATATACTATAAACCACACAATACAATGTAATGATTTTTGTTTTAATTAATTATATGCATTCTAAAGAAATTATTAGAAAAATCGTATTTTATGTTTATCTACATGTGTATCATTTCAACTGTTTTTTATTCTTTCCTGAAGATCTGTGTTTCCACTCTGAAGAACAACTTCCTTTAGCAATTTTTGTAGCACAGATCTGCTGGCAGTGAAATCCCTTAGGTTTTTTTTTTTTAATCTAAAAATGCCTTTAGTTTGTCTTCATCATTGAAGGATATATTCACTGAACATAGCATTCTGGATTGACTGGCTTTTATCAAGCACTTTAAACATGTTATTCCAGTGACTTCTGGCCTTTATAGTTTCTGATGAGAAGTCAGCGATGCTTCAAATCATTCTTCCCTTGCTTGTAAGATGCAGCTTTTCTCTGGCTGCTTTCCAGAGTTTCTCTTTATATTTGGTTTCTAATAGTTTAACTATGATGTGCCCTACTACTATTTTCATTGTATTTTTTTCTGCTTGGTATTCACTGAACTTCTAAGATCTGGAAATTTATGTCTTTTACAAAAAATGGAAATGTTTTCAGCCATCATCATATTTTTATGTCCCATTCTCTCTTTTTAAATATTTTTTTTCAGTAGCTTTTGGTGTACAAGTGGTTTTTGGTTACATGAATGAATTATATAGTGGTGAAGTCTGAGATTTTAGAGCACCTGTCATCAAGTAGTGTAATTTGCACTCAATATATACTTTTTGTCCCTTTCTCTCCCTTCTACTCTTTCCTGTCCATGTCTCCATAGTCCCTTTTGCCTTTGTGTACACTTAGCTCCCATTTATGAGTGAGAACATACAGTATTCGATTTTCATTCCTGAGTTACGTTACTTAGAAAAATGGCCTCCAGCTCTGTCCAAATTGCTGAAAAATACATAATTTCATTCTTTTTTTTAAGGCTGAGTAGTATTCCATGGTGTATGTATACCACATTTTCTTTATTCATTGGTCATTGGGCACTTAGATTGGTTCCATAGTTTTTGCAATTGTGAATTATGCTGCAATAATCATACACATTCAGGCATCTTTTTGATATGACGACATCTTATTTTCCTTGGATAGATACCCAGTAATGGGATTGCTGGATCAAATGGTAGACCAACCTTTAGTTCTTTAAGAAATTTCTATACTTTTTTTCCATACAGGTTGTACTAATTCTCATTCCAACCGGCAGTATATAAGCATTTCTTTTTTACCACGTCCACATTAACATTTATTGTTTTTTGACTTTTTTATAATGGCCATTCTTTCAGGATAAGGTAGATTGTGGTTTTAATTTGCAGTTCCTTGATGATTACTAATGTTGGGCATTTTTCCTATGTTTATTGGTCATTTGTCTATATTCTTTTGGGAAATGTCTATTCATGTCATTTTTTCACTTTTGATGGGATTTTTTTATTTTTTATTTTTTGTTTCTTGCTGATTTTAGTTCCTGGTAGATTCTCGATATTAGTCCTTTGTCACCTGCAGAGTCAGCAAATATTTTCTCCCATTCTGTGCATTGTCTGCTTACTCTGATGATTACTTCTTTTGCTGTACTGAAGAGTTTCAGTTTAATTAAGTCCCTTTTATTAATTTTTGTTTTTGTTGCATTTGCTTCTTGGGGGTGTAGTCATGAATTATTTGCCTAGACCAATGTCCAGAAAAGATTTTCCTAGGCTATCTTCTAGGGATTTTATAGTTTCAGATCTTAGATTTAAGATTTTGATGCATCTTGAGTTTATTTTTTTATAAGGTGAGAGACAGAAATCCAGTTTTATTTTTCTACATGTAGCTAGACAGATTTCCAAGCACAATTTATGAAATAGGGTTTCCTTTCCCGAATTTATGTTTTTATATGATTGGTCAAAGATCAGTTGGTTGTAGGTATTTTGGTTGGTTTGTAAGTACATTCTTAAATGTTTTATTTATTTAATTGCTGCTATTGTAAAAGGAATAGAGTTTTATTTCTTTTCTCAGCTAGGTTATTGTTAGTGTATAGCAGTAACCTGAGGTGTTTTATATATATATACACACACAAACACACACATATATACACATGTTACATATATAATATATATATGCATGTATACATATATACATATGTTACAGGTATTATATATACATATATGTTACCTATGTATATTTATACATGCATATATAAACCTCTATATATACATGTATATACACTCATATACATACAGTAAAGTGTACAGATCTTAAGTGTTCAGTTTGATGAGTTTTGACAAATATATAGCCATTATACAAAATAGATACTGGAAATTTTCATCATCTCTGAAAAAATCCCTTTCTCCCCTTTCCAATCAGTCATCCATCTTATATAAACTCAAATATATCCACACTACATAAACTCCTATATATATACACACACACATAAATATGTTTATATATAATATAATATATAGTATATATAATATATAAACTCATATATATATAGGAGTTCATTAAGGAGTATTGACTCACACAATCACATCGTGAAGTCCCACAGTAGGCTGTTTGCAAGCTGAGGAGCAAGGAAGCTAATCAGAGTTCCAAAACCTCAAAAGTAGGGAAGCCAACAGTGTTGAGATATATATGTAAATACACACACACACACACATACACACACACATACACACACACACACATATATATATATAATTAGTTCTGTCCCTCTAGAGAACCCTGGCCAATACAACAATTATCCATGAAAAGCAATGGTTTACTTTTATTTTTTCTAATTTTATGCCCTTTATTTCTTTCTCTTGCTTGATTGCTCTGGCTAGGATTTCCAGTATTATGTCAAATATAAGTGGTCACAGTTTCATTCTTGTCTTATTCCAATTCTCAGAGGGAATGCTTTCAATGTTTCTCCATTCGATATGATGTTGGCTATGGGTTTGTCATATACAGCCTTTATTATTTTGAAGGAAGTCCTTTCTATGCCTAGTTTATTGAGTTCTTATGATAAAGGGATGCTGTCTTTCTCAAATGCATGCTGTTTCTGTATCTATCAAAATAATCACAAGATTATTGTTTTTAATTTTGTTTATGTGATGTATCACATATCTTGACTTGCATATGTTAAACCAACCCTGCATTCCTAGGATGAAATCCACTTGATCCTTGTGTTTTGTTTTTTTTGATGTGCTGTTGGATTTGTTTAGCTAATATTTTGTTGAGAATTTTGCATCTACAGTCATCAGGAATATTGGTTTGTAGTTTTCCTTTATTGTTCTATGTTCTTTCCTGATTTTGGTATCAGGGTGACACTAGTTCATAAAATAACTTGGAGAGAGTTCCCTCTCTTTTTAATTTTTGAAAATAGTTTCAGTAGGTTCAGCATCAATTCTTCTTTGAATGTCTGGTAGAATTCAGCTGTGAATCCATCTGGCCCTTGCCTTTTTTGTTGTTATTGTTGTTGGCAATTTCTGAATTACTGATTCAGTCTCACTCCTTGTAATTGGTCAGTTCATGGTTTCCATTTCTTCCTGATTTAATCAAGGAAGGTTATATGTTTCCAGGAATTTATTTATTTCCTCTAGATTTTCTACTTTATGTGCATAGAGGTGTTCGTAGTAGTTTCAAATGATATTTTGTCTTTCTGTGGTGTCAGTTGTAATGTCTCCAGTTTCATTTCTAATCGAATTTATTTAAATTGTGTCTCTTCTATTGGGTAATCTAGCTAATGGTCTATCATTTTTGTTTCTTTTCAAAGAAGCCTTTTTTTTGTTTCATTGTTGTATTAGTCTGTTCTCACACTGCTATGAAAAAATACTTGAGACTGGGTAATTTATAAATAAAAGAAGTGTAATTTACTCACAGTTCCACATGACGGGGGAGGCCTCAGGAAACTTACAATCATGGTAGAAGGCATGTCTTCACAGGACGGCAGAAGAGAGAAGTGAGTGCAAGTAGGGAAAATGCTAGATGCTTATAAAATCACCAGAACCTGTGAGACTCACTCATTATCACAAGAACAGCATCAGTGAAACTACCCCCAGGATTCAATTATCTCCATCTCATCCTGCACTTGACACACTGGGGATTATTAAAATTCAAGGTGAGATTTCGGTGGGGACACAAAGCCAAACCATATCAATTACTATTTTTTTTTTTTTGATATTTTAGTTTTTGGTTTGTTTCAATTTCATTTTGCTGTGCTCTGATTTTTGCTATTTATTTTCTGCTACTAATTTTGGATTTAGTTTGTTTTTGTTTCTATAGTTCCTTGAGGTGTGACATTCAATTGTCAATTTGTTATTTTCCAGACTTTTTGAGGTTGGTATTTAGTGCTACAAACTTTTGTCTTCGCACTGCTTTTGCTGTATCCCAGAGGTTTTGATTATTGTGTCATTATTATCATTTATTTCAAATACTTTATTAAATGTTCATCTTGATTTCATAGTTAACACAAAAATTATTGAGGAGGATTGTTTATCTTCCATTTATTTGTACAGTTTTGAGGGTTCCTTTTGTAGATGATTTCCAATTTTATTCCACTGTGGTCTGCAAAGATATTTTATATAATTTTGATATTTTTAATCTTATTGAGACTTTTGTTGTGACTGATCATATGGTCTGTCTTGGAGAAACTTTCATGAGTTGGCGAGAAAAATGTATATTCTGGAGTTTTGGGGTAGAATGTTCTGCAAATATATGTTTGGTTCATTTGTTTCAGAGTGTAGTTCAAGTCCATTATTTCTTTGTTGACTTTCTGTCTCGATGATCTGTTTAGTGCTGTCAGTAGAGTGGTGAAGTCCACCACTATTATCATGTTGCTGCCTGTCTCATTTCTTAGGTTTAGTAGTAAGTGTTTCATGAATCTGGGCACTCCTGTGTTAAGTGCACATAAATTTATGTTTCTAACATCTTCTTGTTTGATTGATCCTTTTATCATTACATGCTGATTTTTTTTTCTGTTGTTGCCTTAAATTCTGTTTTATCTGATGTATGAATAGCTATTTATATTAGTTTTTTCTCACACTGCTGTAAAACCTACTTGACACTGGGTAATTTATGAAGAAAAGAGGTGTAATTGGAATACAGTTCCACAGGCTTAACAGGAAGCATGACTGGGAGGTCTTGGGAAACTTTCAATCATGTTGGAAGGCAAAGAGGATGCAAGCACATCTTACTCTGGTAACAGAAGAGGGAGAGAGAGTGAAGAGAGAAGTGCTACACACTTTTAAACCATCAGGTCTCATGAGAACTCATTCATTATCATGAGAACAGCATGGGGAATATCTGCCCCCATTATCCAATCTCCTCCCACCAATTTCTTCCTCCAATATTGAGAATTATAATTCAACATGAGATTTGGGTGAAGACACAGAGCCAAACCACACCATTCTGCACATGGCTCCTTCAAAATAACATGTTTTTCTCACAGGTCAAAACACAATCATGCCTTCTCAACAGCACTCCAAAGTCTTAACTCATTCTGGCATTAACAAGAAAACCCAAGTCCAAAATCTCATCTGAGACAAGGCAAGTTCCTTCCACTTAAGAGTCTGTAAAATAGGAAAAAAAAAAAAAAAAAAAAACAACTTAGTTACTTTCAAGATACAATTGGGTCACATGCATTGGGTAAATACTTCCATTCCAAATGGGAGAAATCAGCCAAAACAAAGGGGCTGCAGGCCTCATGCAAGTCTGATACTCTGCACAGCAGCCATTAAATTTTACAGCTCCAAAATAATCCCTTCTTACTCCAAATCTCACAACCAGAGCATGCTGATTCAAAAGATAGGCTACCAAGGCCTTTGGCAGCTCCAACCCTGATGTTCTGCAGGGAGAGCCCCTGTGACTGTGCTCATAGGCTGGCGTTAAGTGCCTACAGCATTTTCAGGTGCACAGAACAAGCTGTCAGTAGATTTACCATTTTGGGGTCTGGAGGATGGTGGCCTTTTTCTCACAGTTCCACTAGGCATGCCCCAGTGGGGATTCTGCTTGTGCACTCCAATGCCACATTTCCCCTTCACACTACCATAGTAGAGGATTTTCATGAGAGCTGTGCACCTGCAGCAGACTTCTGTCTGGACATCCAGGCATCTCCATAGATCCTTTGAAATCAGGTGGAGGTTCCCAAACCTCAGCTCTTGCCCTCTGTGCACTCATAGGCTCAATACTACATGGAAGCTGCCAAGGCTTGAAGCTTGCACCCTCTGAAGCCATGACAAGAGTTGTACCTTGGCCCCTTTTAGCCAGGACTAGAGCTGAAGTGACTGGGATGCAGGGTGCCATGTCCTGAGGTGTACAGAGCAGGAATGCCCTGGGCCTGGTCCACAAAACCGTTTTACCCTCCTCCCTCCTAAACCTCCAGGCCTATGATGGGAGGGGCTTCTGTGAAGTTCTCTAAAATGCCCTGGAGACATTTTTCTTATTATCTTGGCTATTAACATTTGACTCCTCTTTACTTATGCAAATTTCTGCAGCAGGCATAAATTTATTTCCAGAATTTTTTTTTTGTTGTTGTTCTACCACATGGCTGGGCTACACATTTCCAAAACTTTTATTCTATTCTCTGCTTCCCTTTTAAATATAAGTTCCAATTTCAGAGCATCTCATTGTTCATACATATGACTGAATGCTTTCAGAAAAAGCCACATCAGCTCTTGAACTCTGCTGCTTAGAATATTTTTCTGCCAGATAATCTTTATTATCTCTCTTGTTCAAAGTTCCCCAGATCTCTAGCACATGGGGAAAATGCCACTAGTCTCTTTGCTAAAGCAGAGGTCACTAACAAGTGTGACCTTTACTCCAGGTCCCAATAAGTTCCTCATCTTCATCTGAGACTTCCTCAGCCTGGACATCACTGTCCATATCACTGGCAGCATTTTGGTCATAATCATTTAACAATTCCTAGGGAGTTCCAAGCTTTCCCTCACATCTCTGTCTTCTTCTGAACCCTTCCAGCCTCTGCCCACTACCCAGTTCCAAATTCACTTTCATATTTTCAGATATCTTTATAGCAGTGCTGCACTCTCAGAATCAATTTTCTGTTTCAGTCCATTCTCACACTGCTATGAAGAATTATTTGAGGATGGGTAATTTATGAAGAAAAAATCGACTCTCAGTTCTGCAGGCTTCACAGGAAACATAACTGGGAGGCCTCAGGAACCTTACAATAATGTCAGAAGGCAAAGGGAGAGCAAGTGTGTCTTACTATGGAGGCAGGACAGAGTGAGAGCCAGGTGGAAAGTTCTGCACACTTTTAAACCATGAGATCTCATGAGAACTCACTCACTAGAAGAACGTCATGGGGAACATCTGCCTCCATGATCCAATCACCTCCCACAAGTTCACTCCTCCAACATTAGGAATTACAATTTAACATGAGATTTAGGAGGAGACACACAGCCAAACCATATCACTACTCCTGCTCAATTTTGGTTTCTATTTGCATGGAATAACTTTTTTCACTCCTTCAACTTGAGTTTATCAAATTCTCATGCTTAGGAGCAGAGACATGGTTTGTGATTCTTTACTCATTCTGCCAATATGTATGTTTTAAGTGGGACATTTAGGCCATTTACTTTCAAATTTAGTATTGAGATATGAGGTTTAGTTACATTAATTGTTACTTACACACTTTGTTTTCTACATTGTGTTATTGTTTTATGCTTTCAAGAGATTCTATTCTGGTGCATATCAACCTTTTGTTTTAAGATTTAGAATTTCTTTTAGCATTTCTTGTTGAGTTGGTCTGGTAGGAACGAATTCCCTCAGCATGTGTTTGTCTGAAAATGACTGTTTCTCCTTCATTTATAAAACTTACTTTTGCTGGATACAAAATTCTTGGTTGGCAGTTATCCTGTTTAAGGAAGCTGAAGACAGGACCCCAATCTTTTATAGTTTACAAGGTTACTAATAAGAAGTCTACTATTAGTCAGATAGGTTTTCCTATAAGATTGATACTTTTATCTCATTGATCTAAGAATTATTTCCTTAATATTCACTTTAGGTAGCCTAATGGGTATATGCCTTGGTGGAGACTTTTTTGGTGTGTGTGATGAATTTACCAGGAGTTCTTTGGGTCTCTTGTATTTCAGTATCCAAATCTCTAGCAAGATCAAGGAAATTGTACTCAGCTATTCCCTCAAATAAGTTTTTTTTTTTTTTTTTTAGCTTTTTTGCTTTCTCTTCTCCCTTGAGAAAACCAAATAGTCTTAGGTTTGGCTAACACGATCTCACATTGCTTATAATCTTTATTAATTTCTTTTTGTTCTTTTTTCTTTATTTTTGTCTTATTGGGTTAATTTGAAAACTTTGTCTTTGAGCTTTGAAATTTTTTCTTCTACTTTTTCTAGCCTATTTTTGAATCATTCCGCTGCATTTTGTAATTTCCTAAATGTGCCTTTTATTTTCAGAACTTCTGATTTTTTTAATCTGTCTTTTTAGAAAACTTATATTCATATCCTGAATTGTTTAATTTATTTATGCTGGTTTTCATCTTTCTCTGGTATCTCCCTGAGTAGCTTAATAACAAATCTTTTGTAATCTTCATGTAGTATTTCAAAGATTTCATTTTGGTTTGGATTTATTGCTGTAGAGCTAATGTGATCTTTTGGGGATGTGATAGAAGCCTATTTTGTTATATAACTAGAATTTTTTTCATCTCATTTGGGTAGGCTATTTCTTTTAATTATTATTAAATTTGTTTTTTGACTATGTTTTTTAATTTTTTTTTTCTTTTTAAGGATGTGACTTTAATGTTTATAGTTTATTGCAGCCTAATTCAGGTCTTGGTACTTTAGTGGTAAAGACTGTGTGAGTTCCTTGGTTATAGAGTTTCATTTTTGTTTTTGTTTTTTATAATGGCTTTTCTTAGATAATGATTGTAGCAACAATGTGTGTTGAGTGTGCTAGCAATTCCACTGTCTCCTATGGGTTGGAATGGCAGAGGTCTCTTGAAACTTACCTCACCCTACCATGGTATGCACTTTTTAATTTATTTTTCCCCAATATTTTACCCACTAGGTTAAATAGTTCAGGCTTCAGGCCAGTAGGGGAGTTGTCCCTGAGTGGAAACTGCTTGTGACTAAAGTAGGTTGGTGAATGCAATACGCAATGTGGGACTAAAGTCCCAGCCTTGACAGAGGCAGTCAGGGAACCTCTCAGTGAAATTCACTAAGGTCTTGTCAGAAGGAAGGGTAGGAGCTACCTTAGCTCCCCTGCCAGGCCAGTAGGAAAGCTATCCACTCCCCAGACATACTCCTGTCCCATTGTTCTGGCTATTCAGACCAGGCAGACACCTTTTACATCTGCAGGAATGTTGATGTCCAAGTGGAGAGGAATCATGACTCTACCCCTCATGCAAGCCTGTATCTGGAGGGTGTTCCTCCTGTGGGGATTCAATCACCCTGAAGTGTCTCAGACAGTCTGTCTATATTTGCACCCATGCTAGGCTCCCATGGGAGATGCCTCAGTTGTTTCTGCAGTGATGGACAAAAGGGAAAACAAGTCTTCTTGAAGAACCTTCATGAGCACCAGAGCTGCTTGTCCGTTGGTAGAACTACACATTTTCTCTGCTAACTCAGCACTGCAGTTGTGCCTTGCTTAAAGAAACTTTCCACCAGTGGAAAAATCTGGGACTCAGGCCTGCAGTCTAGATTCTTTTGTCCCATGAGATGTTCCCTTGATGTGGTTTACTTCCCTTTCCCTTAGGAGTAAGAGTCCCTGTGAACCAAACAACTGCAAATGTTCCTGCTGCTCTGGGTTTAGCTGCCCAGTGAGATCCAGTGATGTGACCTGTCCTCAAGTGTCCCAGTAGCAGGTACCAGCACATGCTCTGATAGATGTGGCAAGGGAGTGATGTAGTCTCTGTGAGATTTCTTGGTTTTAAATAGCCTTAGTGTGTTGGCTTTCTCAAATACCAGTTGTAGTAGTAGCGGACTGGTCATTTGCAAGAACGCAGAGCCTCCTGGTTAGCCAGGGTGTTGCAGACAATGATGATGACTGAGCTCACACACACACGTTTTCTACTTCATGGATACATTGTTATTCTACCTTGAGATGTTGTAATTGTCTATCAGGTGACCTTCAGCCAGGAGGTGGTACTTACAAAAGAGCACCAGTTGAGGTGGAAGCAGGTGGATTTGTGCTTGCATTACATTACCCGAGGGAGGTATTCTGGTTTATTAGGTGATGAGCAGAGCCACAGGGTTAACTACAGTTTCTGTCTTTTGTGTTAAGCTACCAGGACACATGGAAGGGCAAAAACAGGGGGAGCTAAGTGAGACAGGATTATGTGCTGCCTCTTTATGTGTGGGGAAACCAGAGGGCTCTGGGGGCATTGGGAGGCAGTTCTCTGGCCACTGGGCAATGTTCCAAAAATAATCATAGCTGCCTCCTCTGCAACAGAGCTTTGCAGGGAGTGGTGAATAGAAGGTGAGGTAAGCTTCATCCAGCTCCCACACACTTGGCAAGGCATTTCTGTCACCCACAGTGTTTGCTAGCAGTAGCTAGTTAAATTGCATGTCTGAGCGTAGAAGTCAAAACTGCCTGAGATGTCTCATAAGCCTTCCCTTTGGAGACAAGAAGCACAGCTTTCAGGCCATGCTCCTCCCTGTCCACCCCCAAAGCCAGGGTGCCTAGCTCCTGTGCTCATGGTTGCAGCACACTTTCCACTTGCCTCCCTGTTCTGGCCAAAGGAGTTTGTCATCCCCCGAGATTATATTGTGAATTTCAGTTGGGAGCATTTTCAACATGCAACTACTGACTGAGTTAGCTGGCAGATATCAGTGAGCTCCCCTGTGACAAAGAATCAGGAATGGTGCCCTCAGTCTGTGCTGGAGACTGGAAATGCATGTTGGGCTCTTCCCACTGCTGCTACTTTTATATTCCCCATTGTTCCATGTATCAGTTTCAGTGCTGGGTAGGGTTCAGGCCTTCCTTTGTGAGCTAAATTGCCAAGTTCTCCAGATGGGGTGTATCTTCTGGAGATAGTCTCTCTCCCTGTCACATTCTGGGGAACTTACAGGTTTTCACCAGGCTGTGATTTAGGCTGCTGGTTGCTGCTTCTTTCAAATGGTTTGTGGTTTCCTTCCTTTTTTGTGTTAATTTCCTATGGTGCTTCTTGGAAAACAGTTTACAGTGTGAATTTCTATTTACTGTTTTGTTTTTTCAAGTGTGAGTGGCATGCTAATACTGCCTCCAATTCACCATCTTATATGACAATCACTGGTATCAATATTAATGCAAAGGTAGATTGGGGCAGGAGAAAAGCAAATCAGAAACAAAAATCATAGAATTGAGAACTTAGAGATTATGTTCATGTGTAAGAAAAGGAAAAAATTCTGATTAAGACATCAAAAGTTGGCCGGGTGTGGTGGCTCATGTTTGTAATCCCAGCACTTTGGGAGGCCAAGGTGAATGGATCACCTGAGATCAGGAGTTCGAGTCCAGCCTGGCCAACATGGTGAAATCCTATCTCTGATAAATGTAGAAAAATTATCTGGGTGTGGTCGTGTGCCCCTATAGTCTCAGCTACTTGGGAGGCTGAGGCAGGAGAATCACTTAAACCTGGGAGGTGGAGGTTGCATTGAGTCAAAAGCACACCACTGCACTCCAGTCTGGGTGATAGAATGAGACTCTGTCATACACAAAAAAATAATAAATAAAATAAATCAAAAGTCTGCGTGAGCAATGAAGTCAGTGAAGTTTTAGTTTAAACAATTATCTAACACAATGTACCCTGTAATTCTGCAGGATTAATCTAGACCTAGCTGCTTTACAGTAGTTCAGAAAGACTAAGTATGCCAATAAAAGATGCATGTTGACTTAAGGGGTGCGATGCCACACAAGGGTCAGGCTCAGGCTAGAATAGAGTCCTGCCATAAAAATAGTAATATAGAGACTTCATAAATTACTAATATAATACAATTAGTTTGGGTGAGGTTCAAGGAGTTGACTTTTTGATTAAATGTGATTTACTCTAATAAATATAGTGAATGTCTTCTTATGCTAACAGACTGGGAGAAGAATATAGACCATCGGAGGAAAAAAAAGAGTCCAGTGAATATACAGAGGACTAAGAATCAAAAGCTATATACATATGAGTTTCTTGCTGGTTTCAAGTATACAGTAATGCCATTAATCTAGATAAAGATCTTGGAATAAAGGTAATGGTAATACAGGGTGAGGAAAAGAGAGGACAATAATTAACCATACACATACAGAATTTATCATATGTAAGAGAGTTTCAATGCAGTGTCTAAGTGACAACTTCTGACTCAGAAAAATTATCATATGGTTAACATTGACACTGATGTATCTGGAAGACGTTAATTTCATTTCTGCCTTCTGAGACAAAGGGCAGAAAATGCCCCCAATGTTGCCTTTGGCTGAACATCGTATTGCAGTCAACATTTATACAGCTCTGTCCACATTTCATTCTTATCTCTACTTACATCTAATTTTTGCAAAGAGGTTTTCACTTTTAAACCTATCCAAAATAAGCACCAGTCACCATGACTCTTGTCCTGCCCTAGTTTTCTTTGAAATACACTTATCACTTCCTGGAATTATATTATGTATGCTATTTGCCTGAGGCTATTAATCTGAAATAATTTAACAATAATTTTAGAAGTAGGGAAGATGGATTCGATAACAAATACAATCTCACTCTAGCCAATGCTACACTTGAAAAACTTAATTGCTCTTAATTTCACACAATAAAATTGTTAAGATCACAATATTTTTGCCTATTTCAATAATCAGAAAGACAAAAACTTCTTAGTTTTATACAAATAATAAAATCATAGTATAAAATTGCACTCCTGTCTTTGTGCTTTCTATATCTGTGACTTTAAATTTATTTTGGTGACTCTCAACACAAAGGTGGAATTTATCTTTCCTTTTACATTTGGATGGCAAACAAGAAGAATTTACAAAATATCTGAAGACTGTAGCTTATGTAGGTGATGAGCAGAGGCACAAATATTTTGACCAAGTGACACACTGTGTGTTTCACTTCAGATTACACCTCTGGTTGGATAAATCCAACTCTTTTCCATTAGCCAAGACTGGAGGAAAGGAGATTACGTTTTAAAATTTGACCTTCTACTCAGCAAAAAGAATGTTTCATGCCTGTATTTCTTCCATTGTAATTATATTTGTTACATTCAGTAGTTAGAGATATTTATAAGAAAACATATTTTCTTTTTCAGCTTATTATTGCCTAACTCAGAGTTTTCAATGAGGCTTGATACTGGGTTAACAAGCTTCTACAGTAGGAAACATTACAAGAGACATTTACCTAGTTGCTCAGATTTCCAGGGATAACATCCAGCAGCTGAACCATTAAGGTAATTACAGGGAAAGAAAAGTTAACCAAGATAGTTTGTCAGAGGAAGAAATCATAGATGTAATTTTAATTCTCTGCTCTGAATCATAATTACAAAATGCATCAGCTAAGACACAGAGAGGAATTTTAAGCAAAGTCAGGAGCCACTGATGAAATGTCATTAAAATAGAAGTAGAATAAATTAAAAGTGTTGTATTTACCATATTTGATAATATATATGAATGAGTTTTAAAATATCTTTATTATACTCTTGAGATATTTAAATGCAAATAGAAATATTGTTTTACTTTATTTTTGCCAATTTTTAAAGTATAATTAGAGCAAATTTATTTTCCAACAATAAATAAGGTGATGCTCAAGAAATATTTATTTG
>NW_022681106.1:0-38907 GCF_009764315.1 Trachypithecus francoisi | reverse complement strand
TACCTCAAAATACAGTGATAACATTTGTTGTGTATAAAATGGTTTGTCTCAGTTAAAAATATTTTTTGCATGAGTTATTGTCATATGTAGATACTCACATTGTTTTATTTATGCAAAAATGTTTGTAACTACTATGCACATTTTTGATACTTAAGCCTTTTGGTATTGCTGCCATAGCAAATACTGTGGCCCTTAAGAACATGAACCTATTTTATTTCATTTTTTAGCAGATTTCTTAATGAAATATATACTATGCTATTTTGTTTAACACATAAACAGACACGCTGTCAGAAGCGAAGAGCCATCCACTCCACCATTACCACCCATCCCTCTGCTAGTGTGGCTGCTGAAGATGTTCCCTAGGGCAGAGGACTTTGTGTTCAACCTAAGCCCTTTATATCCTTTACTTTCAAATGGATATGAGATTAAATAATCCAGCAGCAATAAAAGTCACACTTCTTAAAGTTGCAGTCTTGCCAATGCACCACAGTGTATCAGTCTCTCTTGTGAGATATCACCTGGAGTTCTGGATAAGTGAGAATTATCCAAAATTCTTATGATAAATACAGATAAATTGGCACAACTCAAGATTTAAGAAATAAAAATTTCCAAGAGAAGAAACCCAGGAATATGCATTGAAAATGTCTCCCTCAGGTGATTCTGATGTGATATGTGGTCTGAGTTAAAAATCCAAGGAAAATTACCTTCCCGGACCTCCAGTTGGCCCTTATGACCAGACGTCCCTCTTCCCCTTTCTCATTGTGTTCACTCTCCTTCTGCGCCTTTGTTCTATTCTCCCTCCACTTCTCATCCAGATGCCAAGCCTTCTTCCATCAATTGTCCTAAAACTCAAATTGTCAGTTGCATCTAAACTTCCCTCTGTCCCACGGATAAGTTATACAGGCAAATGTAGAATTTAAGCTTGGACCAAGCTGAATCAAGAGCTGCAATTAAAGATTTCCCTAAGCCCAGAGGGGACCAGCAAATACTTGTAGAAGATTTTGGATTTCCTCTGAGTGCACAAGGCTCTGGGTAACCTGATTCTATAAACCAAATGTTATTGTCCCCATCAAGTTCAAGTGTTGAAATCTAATTCCCCATGTGATGATATTTGGAGGTAGGGCCTTGGGGAATGATTAGATCACAAAGGCAGGGACCACAGGAGTGGGATTAGTAGCCCCCATCAAAGGCACCATAGAGAACTCCGTCATCCCTTCTGTCATGTGAGGACATGGTAGAAACACGGCTGTCTGTGAACCAGAAGCAAGCCCACACCAGACTGGAATCTGCTGACCACTTCATCTTCAGAAATGAGAGAAATAAATTTGTTTATAAGCTTCCTCGTCTATGGCATTCTGTTTTAACCCCAGATTAGTTAAAAACACCAACATATCAACTTGTACACCAAATTTTGGAAATGGATGCTAAAACTATGGTGGCAAACGGTGATTGATCTGCCTGAGAAATGAACCTACTTGATCCCTCTTTGCAAAAAGCTGGAGGGAGAGTCAACACAAGCAAAAGTAGGTCAAAGTCTTCTAAAAGCCATACCTGAAGGGTTTTCAATATCACTTGATCAGATGGTAATTTAATCACACAAAAAACCACAACAAAACCCACAACTAGCAGAGGTTTTCAACATCACCTCAAAAACACCATCTACAGTATTAGGGAGTGAAAGAAGTCATGGAAGTTTGAAAAAGTCAAACTTTATTTCAATGTTATTGTAGAAACTTGAAATTCATAGTTGCGCTATGGATAAATCCTTGGGCAGGTGGAGGCATGGAGATTCTGGGGTGTAGCTGCTGAGTTGGAAAGCTTCCTTTGGAGAGGCTCCCTGGTCTCCTCACCCCCTGTCCTCCTGTCAAGAAGAGCCCATCCTGGGCGGCACATTATAGGCAAACGACCCAGCTGAGGGCAAACCTCCATGCCTAGAGGAGGAGGCCGCCTCTGGGAGCAGGAGGACCTGCTGGCACCACTGCTTACAGGCTCCTTTTTCTGCTCTCCTGCAGGCAGGCAAACACCCCCAGCAGCAGTAGCAGCAGGCTCTTCAGCAGCTGGGCTGCTGCTCTGCTGAATGAGAGAAGTCCCTCTCCGGTGAGGCAGAGGAGCCCAGATTGCACATCCTGGTCTCTGCCTCCATGGTTTCCACTGAGCCCTGGACTGGGAGCAGTGAGGGAGCTGCTGGCTGGAGCTGTGCTGGTCACCCCGTCTCTGTCACCTCTAGCTCCAGCCACACTTTCAGCTCAAGAGCTGAGGCTGGTAGAGCTAGAGCAGGTGCCATGAAGTCAGGCAGCTCCTCACTGGGGTGGTCCTGGGCAGTCCCATGGCAGGGGCAGGAGGGCTCTGGAGCTGCCTCTAGCTCCAGCACTGTCCCTGGAGGGGCCCTTTTCCTGGTACTGGTACTGGCTCAACAGCTGGCACTGGAAATAGCTGTATTTCTGCACCTGAAGCAGGAGCTGAAAAAGGGGAAAGGTCACCAGTATCACTCACTTTCCACTGGAATTTCTAAACATGAAAACAACCTCACTGAATTTAAAGGAATTTCAGCCTGAAAACATCAACCCTGGAAAGTCTTCCAGACTGCAGGTGACTTTGCCATGTGCCTGTGTCTCAATGAGTTCCAGAGGCTCCAGCTGGACAAGGACAATGTGCAGATGTGGCACTGGTGGGATCACTGGTGAGGCCTGGCCTGATAGCTCCATCTGGGGCCTTGGTGTCCATCTGGGACCTGCTGTCTACCTGGTGACTCCTGTCCTGTGGTAGGTACCTGGGGGGGCCTTATGCCACATGGCCAGAGGCATCTGGGGTGAGGGATGAGCCTACATGGGCATCATTGGAAAAGAAAGGCTCTCACTCCCACCATTCCTGAAGCAGCAGCCTCGAGATGTGGAGATGTAGCACGAGGACATCTTGTTCTCTTGAGCGTCTCCCACCAAGTGAGCTGGCTACGGGCTGACCCTAGGATGTGTGTGCCTAGTTACCAGAATAATTCTTCTTCTTCTTCTTTTTTTTTTTTTTGAAATAGAGTCTCATTCTGTTGCCCAGGCTGGAGTGCAGTGGCACGATCTTGGGTCACTGCAAACTCCGCCTCCTGGGTTCAATTAATTCTCCTGCCTCAGTCTCCTGAGTAGCTGGGATTACAAGCACTAGGTGTGTACCACCACACCCGGCTAGTTATCTTTTTATTTTTTTATTTTTAGTAGAGATGGGGTTTTACCATGTTGGTCAGGCTGGTCTGGAACTCCTGACCTCATGATCTGCCCACCTCGGCCTCCCAAAGTGCTGGGATTACAGGTGTGAGCCACGGTGCCTGGCCTGGTTACCAGAATTCTAAGTGCCATCAGGGTCTGTCGCCAAGGAAGTGAGGTTGCTTCTTTAAGGTTCCATCCCCTCAGCCTCTTCATTCCAGAAGACCTACTCAGGACCCCACTGGGCTGCTGACTGCTCACCCTCCCCACAGGTCAACTCCTTACCTGTACTCAGTTATGTTTCCCCAGGGCCTCTTGGACACCTGTGCCTGATGTTCACCAGGGGCCTAGGAATCCACTTGGTGCCTGGGATCCTACACGGGCCTAATGTTACCCTGCAGACTGGGTAGCCCCCTGGGGACCAGATAACCTGAGGACTGTGGTTGACCTGCGGGCTGATGTCCACCTGGGGACTGGGTATTTACCTGGGACCTGATGTGCACCTGGGGCCGAATGTTCCCCTCAGGGTGAATTCCACTTTGTTTCTGTATGTTCACCTGGGGCCTGATGTCTGCCTTAGATCTATGTCCCACTGGGGCCTTATGTTCACCAGGGACTTGTATCTAGCTGTGGCCTGATTACCTACTGCATCTTGTTGTTCACCTAAGGCCTCGTGTCTTCCTGGGCCTAGTGATCACCTGGGAGCTGGATACCAACCTGGAGCCTTGGTGTCCACTTGAGGCCTGATATGTGCCTGGGGCCTGATTGTCCACCTGGGGACTGGGTGTCCACTTTGGGTCTGATGTCCACTTGAAGTTAGGTGGACATCACCTAAGGCATGGTGTCTACCTGTGGCCTGATGTCCACATGAGTCTGGGGTTCAGCTGAGGCCTGCTGTACATCTGGGAACTTGGTGTCCATCTGAGGCCTGATGTCTACCTGGTGACTGCCATCCTATTGAGGCCTGATGGCCACCTGGGAATGGTCTATCCATGGAAACGGTTATGTCCACCTGGGAGTGGATGTCTACCAGGGGCTAGAAGTCCACTGTGACCCCGTATCCAACGAGGGCCTGATGTCCACCTGGGGCACAGTGTTCACCGAGACCTGGGTGTTTACATAGGGCCTGATGTTCAGCTGGTGCCTAGATGCCCACCAGGGGCCTTGTGTTAACCTGGGGACTGGTATCTAGCTGGGTCCTAATGACCACATGGGTTGAATTATTCACCTAGAGTTTGGTGTTCACTTAGGGCTTGAGTGTCAGCCTTGGACCTGGTGTCCACCTGGGACTTGGGTTTCAAACTAGGGGTTGGTGTCCAGTTGAGACATCATGTGCACCTGGGGTCTGAGTTCACATGAGCCAATTGGCGCAGGCCATGCAGGAGAGGGACGGCCCGGACCCTGATCGCATAAGGCTGCTCCTGAGCAAGGCTCAGAGCCCTCTGGATGTTGGCAAGGCCACTTCCAAGGCCTATGCAGCAGGTGGTGCTGATGGGCTCTTCTGTATTGCTGGAATAATCTGTGCTATTTTGCTTTGCATTCAGTTGATCATATATATGCAGACAACTATTGGAGGGGATTCACGGTGAGGTCTGGGGAGTGTTACTCATTCGGTATTAGTACTGCCCACCCCCACTCCAGATCCTGGAAAACGAGGCAATACCCATGAGCTGGAAAGATAGAAGAGAAATCTCACCACATTACCCTCGGAAAATTTGGCCCTGGGCCTGTCCCTTCAATATGGGTTAATGGCCAGTGGGGATATGTGATGGGAACACATAAGAGAAAGGGAAATATGGTATCCCCCTAAAGGCAGAAATTATATGCACAATTTGTCATGGTAAAGTTCCCATCTTATTTCATATTCAGGGGATTATATATATATAGTGAAAGAATGGTGTAAATAAATAAAAGGTTAATTCCATGAAAAGATTTGAGTTTGTGGAATACAAAAAGAAGACAAGGATGTTAAACTTGGTGCCCTAAACAAAAGAAAGGAAAATTGTTGTACGTAGTTATACAATCAATGTTAAAATATAACTTTGCACTCTATACACTTTAAGAAACTGCTGCGTCAGTTCAAAGCTTATAAACAATTGTGCTGCTGTATTGTCCCTGCAACCTTTTCCTCAAAGCCACACAGGTTTACTTCAATAGTCCTGTTTAGCACCTGTAACCGCAAGAGCCACCAAGTCTGAAATAAGACTTTGTTATGTTAACCATTAAGGCTTGCTTATCTAGTTTCATAAAAGAAGATCAAGATTCTCCAAAAAAGGTAACCAAGGAAAGAAGAACAAACTGTCCTTTCATGAAGAGAACTGTTCTTGATTAACTTCTGAAAATATCATGATGACTTACTTATAATTACGTAATCACCTGATGCTCTACTGATTGACAATTGTTCTATAAAATACTATATAAGCCTATAGTAAAAATCATTCGGGGCTGTCAGCCCTTTGCTGGGCTGCAGTCTTGTCTGTGTCCTCTTATATGTTGTGTCTGGTGTCTTTATTGTCTCTCGCCACCTTGCCTCTCCCCTTTGGGTACCTTGGCCACGCCAGGGCTGGACCCCGGCACCAAATGACCAACGGGGGCTGAATGTCAAGCTGGTGTCTGAAATTCACTGGGAGCCTGGGTATCCACCTGGGGCCGATGTTCACCTGGGACTAGGTGTCAATATGTGGCCTGATATAAACCTCCAGTTCAGTGTCCACTTGGGCCTGATGTCCACTGGGGGACTGATGTTCACCTTTGACCTGATATCCACCTGGAAACCGTGTATTCACTCATGGCCTGATGGTCACCTGGGGTTGAATGTCCAACTGTGGTCAGATGTGCACCTGGAACCTGGGCATCCACCTGGGGCCTGATGTTCAGCTGGAGCCTGGAGTTCACCTGGGGCATGAGGTCTACCTGAAGCTTGATGTTCATCTGGGTGCTGGATGTTCACCTGGGGCCTAATATCCATCTGGGACCCAAGGACACTTCTTAGGCCTGATGTCCACAAGTTGGCCTGGTATTCATCTGGTGCCTTGGTGTTAATCTGTGGCCTAATGTACTCCTGGGTTCTAGTGTCTTCTTGGACCTGAGGTCTACCAGGATCCTGGTATCCACCTGGGGCCAGGTATCCACCTAGGGCCTGATATTCACCTGAGGACTAGGAATCCACTTCATAACTGGTGCCCATCTGTGTCCTGATGTTAACCTTGGGACTGGGGAACCACCTGAAGCTTGATGTCCACTTAGGGCATAAGGGGCATAAGTGTCTATCTGGGGTCTTGTGTTCACGTGGAGCCTGATGTCAACCTTGAGCCTACGTATTCACCAGGGGACTAGTGTCCAGCTGTTCATTTGGGGCCTGGTGTCAACTTGAAGCAAGGTTGTCAACCTAGGACCTGATGTCCAGTCCAGTGTCCACCTTGGGCCTGTTTCCTACCTGGGGCCTGTGTGTCCACATAGACCCTGGTGTCATTTTGGGGCCTAGATATTTTCCTGGGGTCTGGATATTCATTGGTGCATCATGTCTACTGGGGTCTTTGTGTCAATCTGAGCTCTGATATCCACCTAGGGATTGGGTATCTACCTAAGGCCTGGTGTTTACATGGGGCCTGTAACACCAGATTCCAGATGAACTCAGATGTACACCTGAGGCCTGATGTCCTCTGAGTTCTGTGTGTTCACGTAGGGCCTGCTGTCATCTTGGGACCTAAGTATTTACCTAGGACCTGGGTATCTACCTGGGGCCTGACTTCCAACTAATTCTTGTGTCAACATGGGGCCTGATGTCCACTTTGGGCCTAGGTAACCTCCTGATGACTAATGTCCACATGGTTCCTGAGGGCAACCTGAGACCTGGTATGGATTTAGAGCCTAGTATCTACCTGGGGTCCAGGTGTCCACCTGAGACCTGATGTTCACCTGGAGTGTAGGAATTCACCTGGGGCCTGGTGTCCACCTTGAGTGTGTGTATCCAACTGAGTGCTGGTGTTCGCCTGGATTCCAGTGTATACCTGGGGCTTGATGTACACATGGGGCCTGGGCATCCACCTAGGACCTGATGTTCAGATAAGGGCTGGAGTTCTCCTGGCCTGGTGTCCACATGGAGCCTAGGTGTACACCTGGATCCTGATGTCCAACATGGATGGGCCCAACGTACACCTGGGCCCCAGTAGCCATCAGATACTAGGAAACTCTCAAGCCCCAGGTGCATATAAAGCTCCAAGTGGCCACCTAGGCCATAGGGTGATATGCAGGGTCCAGGTGGACACTGAGTACAAGATGAACACCAGGCCCCAGGTGAACACCAAGCCTCAGGTGTCTACCTAGTCCTCAAGTGGACACCAGGCACTAGATTGACACACAGGTACCAGGTGGATATCAGGCCCCAGGTGAGCACCAGGCCCCAGGTAGTTGGGTTACATATATCATAGGTGGCCATCAGGTCCCAGGTCTATATCCACTCCCCAGCTGAACATCAGGATCCAGGTGGATACCCACGTCAGAAGTGAACACCAGGTTCCAAATGAACATCGGGCTCCAAGTGAACACACAGGCCCCAGTTCAATACCAGCCTCAGGTAGATATCAGGAACCAGGTGGACTCCAGGCCTAATGTGCATGCCTAGTCTCTTGGAATACATCATGTTCAAGGTGGACACCCAGACTCCAGGTAGACATCTGGTGCCAGGTGGACATCTGGCTGCAGGTGGACATCAGGCCCCAGGTGGATACCCAGTCTACAGGTGTAAATCAGGCCCCAGTATTTCATCAGGCCCCAGTTAAACACTTGACTAAAGGTGTGCATCAAGACCCAGCCTGACACTCAGGCTTCAGGGGCACACTGGGCCCAAAGTGTACACCCGTGCCCAGGTGGACATCAGGCCCAATGTGTACACCAGACCCTAAGTGGACATCAGGTTCCAGGTTGACACCAGTTTCTAGGTAGATCCTTAAGCCCCAATTGGTCATCAGGCCCAAGGTGGATACCTTGACCCCAGGGGGTCACCAGGTCACAGGCAGGCCCCAGGTGGACACTAGGCCCTAGGGTAACACAAGGTCTGGGAGGATTTCAGCCCCCATGTGGACTTTAGTCTTAAGGAGCTTACCTAGGCCCTAAGTGGACATCAGGCCCCCGGTTGACACAATGAACCAGGTAGAAGTCAGGCTCTAAGTAGAAACCCAGGCCCTAGGTAAATACTTCAGTTCCAAGCCAACATCAGGCCTTATGTGGACACCCAGACTCCAGGCAGACATCAGGCCCCAGGTGAACACTGAACTCAAGGTGATCATCAGGCCCCAGGTTGACACATAGGCCTCAGGTAGACAACAGGCATAGGTGAACTTCAGGCTCCAGATGAACATCAGGCTTCAGGAAGAAATCTGTGCCCCAATTAAACACCAAGTCTTAGGTAGACATCAGGCCTCAAATGGATGCCCAGGCCCCAGATGGATATAAGGCCTCAGAGAAACACCAGATCCCAGGTAGACATTAGACACCAGGTGGACACTCAGACCACAAGTGAACATCTGTCCCCAGGTGGACATCCATCCCAAGGTGGACATCAGGCCACAGATATACACCCAGGCCCCAGGAGAACTACAGGCCCCAGGAGGACACTCAAGCACCAGGAGGACAGCCAGTCCCTAGGTAATGACAAGGCCCCAAGTGGACATGATGTTCCAGATGGATATGAGGCCCCAAGTGGATACTAGGTGCAAGTGTACATCAGGCCCCAAGTGGACCCAGGTCTCAGGTGCACACCAGGCCCCAGGGGAACACTGGGCCCTAGGTAAGCATGCAGTCCCCGGTGGACAGCAGGTGCCAGGAGGACATCAGGACCCAGTTGGTCATCAAGCCACAGCTGAATATCAGTTCCACATGAACACCAGTCCTCAGGTGTGCACCTAGTCCTCTCACGTGCATCAGGTACCAGGATGACACACAGGCATGTGTCACACAGGATGTGTCACACAGAGTGTCACACAGGATGACACTCCAGGTGGATACTGGGCCCCAGGGGTACACCAGCTGAACTCTGGGCCTCAGCTGAACATCAGATCCCAGGTGGTCACCCAGGCCCTAGTTGAACACCAGGTAGTAGGTGGACACCAGGTCCTAGGTGGATGTCTGTGCTCTGGTGAACCTCAGGCCCCAGTGGACACTCAGGCCCTTTATAGACATCTGGCTCCATGTGCACTCCCAGGGCCCAGGTATATATGAGGCCCCAGAGGAACACCAGCCCTTAGTCACCTAAGACTGAATTTCCCTAGGGCTGGAGATTGAGTATTCACCTGGGGCCTAGGAAACTACCTGGGGCCAGATGTCCATCTGGGGCCTGATGTCTACTATGGTTCAGATGTCCACCTACGGCGGGGTGTTTTTCTGGGACCCAGAGTCCACCTGACATCTTGGTATCAACCTGGGGCCTACGTGTCCACTTGGAGCCTGATGTGCACCTGAAGCCTGAGTTTTCACCTAGGATCTGATGAGCACATGGGGCCCAGGTTTCCATCTGAAACATCAGGCTCTAGATATACATCTGGGCCCCAGGTATACACTAGACACCAAAAGAACTCCAGACCCTATCTTAACATGGGGTCCTAGGTGGATGCCCAAGCCTCATGTCTACATTAGGCCCCAGGTAGACACGACTCCAGGTGGGCATCAGGCCTGATATAGTTTGACTCTATGTCTCCACCCAAATCTCATGTTGAATTGTAATCCTCACATGTTGAAGGAGGGGCCTGGTGGGAGGTGATTGAATCACGGGGGCAGACTTCTCACTTGCTGTTCTCGTGATGGAGTTCTTACAAGATCTGGTTATTTGAAAGTGTGTAGCACTTCCCCATTCTCTCTGCCTCCTCCTCCCCCTTGGTAAAAAGGGCTTGCTTCCTCTTGGCCTTACATCATGATTGTAACTTTGCCGAGCCCTCCCAGTCCTGCTCCATATTAAGCCTGCAGACCTGTGGGTCATTTAAAACCTCTTTTCCTCATAAATTGCCAAATATCAGGTAGTTTTTTATAACAGTGTGAAAATGGACTAATACAAGGCCTTAGGATAATAACCATGTTGCAGGCCATAGGTGGACATCTGGCTGCAGCTGGACACTCTTCCCCAGGTGGATACCTAGGCTCAAGCTTGACATTAGTCCCCAGGTAAGCAACAAGCCCCAGGTGAATACCTGTGCCCCAAGTAGACATCAGGCCTCAGGCTGACACTCAGCACAAGCTCCACATTAGGCTCCAGGTGGACACCCGGACTCCAGGTGGATACTGGGCCCCAGGGGTACACCAGATTCCTGGTAGGCATAAGGTCCCAGGAGGGCACTAGAATCCAGGTGTACGTAAAGCCACCAGTTGACATCAAGCCCTCAGATGAACACCAGGCCAACTGGTGGACATTAGGCACATGAGAATACTTGGGCACCAGGTGAGTATCAGGCCCCAGGTGAACATCAAACTTCAGGTGGACATCATTCTCTATGTAGACCCTAGCCCCAGCTAAACATCAAGCTCCAGGTGGAAGCCCAGACACCAGATTCACTTCTGGCCACAGTTGAACATCTGTCCCCAGGTGAACATCAGACTATGGATGGATAGCAAGTCCCTAGGTGGACATCAGGTCAAAAGGGAATATAAGTCTCTAGGAAGATATCTGGCCCCAGGTAGATACTGAACTAGCAGTTTACTTCAGGCCCCAGGTTGACAGCAAGGCCTAGGTAAACAGCAGGCCCTAGTTGAAGACCAGGCCCAGGTGGATACTGACCTAGAGGTTTACATCAGACCCCAGATTGACATTCAGTCCCCAGGTGGTCATGACACCTTAACTGGACACCAAGGCCTCAGGTTGACACCCAAGTCCCAGGAGGACACCAGGTCAAAGATGAACTCAAGACCTAATGTTGACACTCAAGCCCCAAGTGGACACCAGGCCCTAGGTGAATAATATGACCCAGGGGATCATTAGGACCCAGCTGCATACCAGTCCCCAGGTTTACACGAAGCCCCCAGTGGGTTCCTAAGCTCTAGTTGGACATGAGGTCTCTAGTAGACACCCAGGACTAAGGTGGACATCAAGCATCAGATGGACATCTGGCCGCAGATGAACATCAAGCCTCACATGGATACTTAGTCCCCAGGTAGACACCAGGCCCGCGTTTGACATCAGTTTCTGGGTGGATCCCTAAGCCCCAGGTAGATATCCAGTCTCCAGCTGAACATCAGTTCCCATGTGGATGCCCAGACCCCAGGTGGATAACAGGTCCCAGGTGAACACAAGGCCCCAGGCAGACATCAGGCACCGGGTGGACACTAAGACCCTAAGAGGACATCTGTCCTCAGGTTGACATCCCTCTCAAGGTGTACATTAGGCAACAGATGTACACTCAGGTCCAAGGCAGACATGAGTCCCCAGTAAAACTCAACGCCCCCAGGAGGACACTCAAGCCCTAGTTGGATGCCCAGACCTCAGGTAACTACAATGCCCCAGGTGGATATCAGATTCCAGATGAATATTAAGCTCAAAGTGGATACCTAGGCACCAGGTAGACACCAGGCTCTAGGTGCACCCCCCAGCCTTCAGGTGCACACTAGGCCCCCAGTGAACACCAGGCTCCAGGTGAGCACCCAGTCCAAGGTAGACACCTTGACCCAGGTGGTCATTAGGCCATATCTGAACACCAACCTCTAGTGAACACCAGAATCCAGGTGGGTACCTAGTCTCCAGGTGGATATCGGGCCCCAGGTGGACACCAAGTACCCAGATGAACATCAACCTTCAGGTGGACATCATGCCTCAGGTGAACTCCAGGTCTCAGCCCAGCTGAACATCAGGCCCCAGGTGGATGCCTAGGTTCCAGGTACACATCTGGTCACAGTTGGACATTCAGCCCCAGGTGAACATCAGGCCATGGGTGGATAGACAGTCCTCAGGTGGACATCAGGTCAAAGGTGAACATCAGTCCTCAGGTAGACATCAGGCTCCAGGTTGACATCAAGCCCAAGGTGGACACTGAACTAGAGGTTTACATCAGGCCCCAGGTTGACACCCAGGCTCAGGTGGACATTAGGCCCCAGGAAGAAACCAGGCCTCAGGTGGATACCTAGGCCCCTAGTAAACCTCAGATTCTAGGTTGACATTCAGGCCCCCAGTAGTCATTGGTCCCATGTGGACACTCAGATGCCAGGTTCACATGATGTCTCAACTGGACACCAAGGGGCCAGTTTTATACCCAAGTCCTAGGTGAGTGTCAGGTCCAAGGTTACACTCAAGCCCCAAGCAGACACCAGGCCCTAGGTGAATAATACAACCCCATGGTCATTAGGACCAGTTGGATACCAGTTTCCCGGTTAACAGGAAGCCCCCAGTGGGTACCTAGGCCCCAGCTGGAGATCAGGCCTAATGTGGTCACCAGGATCAAGATGGACATCTGGTCACAGGTGGACGTCAAGCCTGGTGTGGATACCTTGTCCCCCAGTGGTCAAGAGGCCTCAGTTCAACACCAGTCCCTGGGTGGATACCTTGGCTCCAGGTGGAAATCCAGTCTTCAGCTGAACATCAGACCCCAGGTGAACACCAGGTCTTAGGTGGACATTAGGCTCCTGGTGGACATCAGGTACCAGTGGACATCCATGCCACAGGTGGACACTCAGGGCCCAGATGGGCATCAGGCCCCATTTGGACATTGAGACCCCAGGTGAATATCAGGCCTCAGGTGAACCCTAGGTCCCACATAAACATCAGGCCTTAGGTTGACACTCAAGCCCCAGGTGGACTGCTACAGCCAAGCAGAAAACACACCCCCATCTGCAAATCTAAGATGCAGGTGTACAACAAACCCCAGACTGACATCCAGGCCCTAGGTGGACAATATGCCCCAGGTGGATTCCATACCCCAGGTGAACAGCAGTCAACAGTTTGGCACCAAGTACCTAAGTCAACACAGAGCCTTAGGTGATTACCAGGCCACAGGTAGTCAGTAGTTTCCAGCTGTAGAACAGTCCCCAGGTGGATACCTAGGCCCCAGGTGGACACTAGACCCCAGATTAACACAAAAATCAAGTAAAAAATCAGGCCCCAAATGGACGACCAGGCTCCAGCTACATATACAAGTTTCAAGCTGACACCAGGCCCTATTTGGACTCCCAAGCCGTAGGTGGACTTTAAGCCCCAGGTGAACACTGAACTCTAGGAGGACTTCAGGCCCCAGTGGACTACCTGACCCCACGGGGACACCAGGCATAGATGAACTTCAGGCACCAGCTGTACATCAGGTTCCAGGCAAATGTCCAGGACCCAGGTGGATATCAAGCCTCAGATGAACACCAGGCCCCAGGGAGACATCACACACCAGGTGGACACTCAGGCCCCTACTGAATATCCATCCCCAGGTGGACATCCATCCCAAGGTGGACATCAGGCCACGGATGTAAACTTAGGCCTAAGGCAGACACTAGGCCCCAGGAAAACTCCAGGCCCCATGAGGACACTCAGACCCCAGGTGGATGCATTGGTCCTAGGTAAATTCAAGGCCCCAGGTAGCCATCATGCTCCAGTGAACACTGGAGCCCAGGTGGGTACCTAGTCCCCAGGTGTGCATCAGGCAGAAGGTTGACCCAGTCCCCAGCTGAACTCTGGGCCCCAGCTGAGCATGAGAACCCAGATGGTCACGCAGACTCCAGGTGAACACATGGTCTTTGGTGGACATGAGGCCCCGCATGAACACCCAAGCCCAGGTAGATATCAGGCCTGAGGTGCACACCAAGCCTCAGGTGGACATCTGGCTCCAGATGGCCATACGTGGATAACTAAGCCTCTGGTGAATATCAGGCCCCAGGTGGACACCAGGCCCTAGGTGAACATCTAGCCCCAGGGGGACATCCAGCCTCTGGTGGACATCAGGGCTCACATGGATAAACAGTTTTCAGATGGACACCAGACCTCAGGAGGATACCAGTCACTGGGAAGACATCAGGCCCCAGGTGGATGCCTAGGTTCCAGGTACACATCTGGTCACAGTTGGACATTCAGCCCCAGGTGAACATCAGGCCATGGTGGATAGACAGTCCTCAGGTGGACATCAGGTCAAAGGTGAACATCAGTCCTCAGGTAGACATCAGGCTCCAGGTTGACATCAAGCCCAAGGTGGACACTGAACTAGAGGTTTACATCAGGCCCCAGGTTGACACCCAGGCTCAGGTGGACATTAGGCCCCAGGAAGAAACCAGGCCTCAGGTGGATACCTAGGCCCCTAGTAAACCTCAGATTCTAGGTTGACATTCAGGCCCCCAGTAGTCATTTGGTCCCATGTGGACACTCAGATGCCAGGTTCACATGATGTCTCAACTGGACACCAAGGGGCCAGTTTTATACCCAAGTCCTAGGTGAGTGTCAGGTCCAAGGTTACACTCAAGCCCCAAGCAGACACCAGGCCCTAGGTGAATAATACAACCCCATGGTCATTAGGACCCAGTTGGATACCAGTTTCCCGGTTAACAGGAAGCCCCCAGTGGGTACCTAGGCCCCAGCTGGAGATCAGGCCTAATGTGGTCACCCAGGATCAAGATGGACATCTGGTCACAGGTGGACGTCAAGCCTGGTGTGGATACCTTGTCCCCCAGTGGTCAAGAGGCCTCAGTTCAACACCAGTCCCTGGGTGGATACCTTGGCTCCAGGTGGAAATCCAGTCTTCAGCTGAACATCAGACCCCAGGTGAACACCAGGTCTTAGGTGGACATTAGGCTCCTGGTGGACATCAGGTACCAGTGGACATCCATGCCACAGGTGGACACTCAGGGCCCAGATGGGCATCAGGCCCCATTTGGACATTGAGACCCCAGGTGAATATCAGGCCTCAGGTGAACCCTAGGTCCCACATAAACATCAGGCCTTAGGTTGACACTCAAGCCCCAGGTGGACTGCTACAGCCAAGCAGAAAACACACCCCCATCTGCAAATCTAAGATGCAGGTGTACAACAAACCCCAGACTGACATCCAGGCCCTAGGTGGACAATATGCCCCAGGTGGATTCCATACCCCAGGTGAACAGCAGTCAACAGTTTGGCACCAAGTACCTAAGTCAACACAGAGCCTTAGGTGATTACCAGGCCACAGGTAGTCAGTAGTTTCCAGCTGTAGAACAGTCCCCAGGTGGATACCTAGGCCCCAGGTGGACACTAGACCCCAGATTAACACAAAAATCAAGTAAAAAATCAGGCCCCAAATGGACGACCAGGCTCCAGCTACATATACAAGTTTCAAGCTGACACCAGGCCCTATTTGGACTCCCAAGCCGTAGGTGGACTTTAAGCCCCAGGTGAACACTGAACTCTAGGAGGACTTCAGGCCCCAGTGGACTACCTGACCCCACGGGGACACCAGGCATAGATGAACTTCAGGCACCAGCTGTACATCAGGTTCCAGGCAAATGTCCAGGACCCAGGTGGATATCAAGCCTCAGATGAACACCAGGCCCCAGGGAGACATCACACACCAGGTGGACACTCAGGCCCCTACTGAATATCCATCCCCAGGTGGACATCCATCCCAAGGTGGACATCAGGCCACGGATGTAAACTTAGGCCTAAGGCAGACACTAGGCCCCAGGAAAACTCCAGGCCCCATGAGGACACTCAGACCCCAGGTGGATGCATTGGTCCTAGGTAAATTCAAGGCCCCAGGTAGCCATCATGCTCCAGTGAACACTGGAGCCCAGGTGGGTACCTAGTCCCCAGGTGTGCATCAGGCAGAAGGTTGACCCAGTCCCCAGCTGAACTCTGGGCCCCAGCTGAGCATGAGAACCCAGATGGTCACGCAGACTCCAGGTGAACACATGGTCTTTGGTGGACATGAGGCCCCGCATGAACACCCAAGCCCAGGTAGATATCAGGCCTGAGGTGCACACCAAGCCTCAGGTGGACATCTGGCTCCAGATGGCCATACGTGGATAACTAAGCCTCTGGTGAATATCAGGCCCCAGGTGGACACCAGGCCCTAGGTGAACATCTAGCCCCAGGGGGACATCCAGCCTCTGGTGGACATCAGGGCTCACATGGATAAACAGTTTTCAGATGGACACCAGACCTCAGGAGGATACCAGTCACTGGGAAGACATCAGGCCCCAGGTGGATAATGGACTCAAAGTGTATATCAGACCTCAAGTTGATAGCCAGGCCCCCAAGTTGTCCACCCAGGTGGCCATCAGATGCCTGTGTGTCAATCTAGTGCCTGATGTCCACCTGAGGACTATGTACACATCTGGGGCTTAGTGTTCACCCTGGGCCTGGTGTTCATCTTGTGCCCAGTGTCCATCTGGAACCTGGGTATCAATCTCGGGCTTAAGTTTCTACTTGTAGGCTTATATGCACCTGGGGCCTAAGTTTTTCTTTTTCTGGGACCTGGTGACTACCAGGGGCCCAGGTGGACACCAGGACAGGAGAACTCCAGATCTTATCTGAACATTAGGCCCCATGGGTTTGTTCATCAGGCCCCAGGAAGTCACTGGACTCCACATGGACATTAGCCCTCAGATTGATACACACAAGGTGGCCATGAGGCTCCAGCTGAATATGAGGCTCTAGGTCAATACTAGGCCTCAAGTGGTCCTCAGGAGCCATATGGACATCAGTCACCGGGAGGTTACCTAGGCCCAAAGTGGACATCAGGTCCCCAGATGGACACCTAGGCCATAGGTAGATACTTAGTTCCCAAGCTGACACCAGGCCCTATGTAAACACTCAGGCTCCAGGTGGACATTAGTCCTTAGGTAGAAACTGGACTCCAGGTGGACATCAGGCCCCTGGTTGACACCCAGGTCCCCGGTGAACACGGCCAAAGTTCCTGGCTGAACTTCAGGCCCTGGGTGAACATAATGCTCCAGGAAAATGTTCCAGTCCCAGGAGAACACCAGGTCTTAGATGGACATCAGGCCACATGTGGATGCCCAGGCCCCGGGTGGATATCAGGCCTCAGGTGAACACCAGGCCTAAGTAGACATGAGGTGCCAGATGTACACTGAGGCCTTGTATTCGTCTGTTCTCACACTGCTAATAAAGACATACCTGAGACTGGGTAATTTATGTTTCAGAAAGGCTTAATTGACTCGCAGTTCCACATGACTGGGGAGGCTTCACAATCACAGCTGAAAGCAAATGAGGATCAAAGTCATGTCTTACATGGCAGTAGGCAAAAGAGCTTATGTAGGGGAACTCCACTTTATAAAAACCATCAGCTCTCATGAGACTTACTCACTACCATGAGAACAGCATGAGAAAGACCTGCCCCCATGATTCAATTACCTCCCACTGGGTCCCTCCCATGTCACAGGGAAATTATAGGAGCTAAAGTTTAAGATGAGAACTGGGTGGCGACACAGCCAAATCATACTGTTCATCCCCTGGCCCCTCCCAAATCTCATGCCCGTACATTTCAAAACAAATCATGCCTCTCCACATTTTCCCAAAGTCTTAACTCATTTCAGCATTAACTCAAAAGTCCGAGTCCATAGTCTATAAAACAAGGCAGGTCCTTTCCACCTATGACCCTGTGAAATCAAAAGCAAGTTAGTTACTTCCTAGATACAGTGGGGGTACAGCTGTTCCAAAAGGGAGAAATTGGCCAAAACCAGGGGGGCTTCAGGCCCCATGCAAGTCTAAAATCCAGTAGAGTAGTCAAATCTTTTTTTTTTATATATACTTTAAGTTCTAGGGTACATGTGCACAACGTGAAGGTTACATATGTATACATGTGCAACGTTGGTGTGCTGCACCCATTAACTCATCATTTACATTAGGTGTATCTCCTAGTGCTATCCCTCCCTGCTTCCCCCACCCCAAGACAGGTCCCGGTGTGTGATGTTCCCCTTCCTGTGTCCAAGTGTTCTCATTGTTCAGTTCCCATCTATGAGTGAGAACATGCAGTGTTTGGCTTTTTTTGGCCTTGCGATAGTTTGCCGAGAATGATGGTTTCCAGCTTCATCCATGTCCCTACAAAGGACATCAACTCATTATTTTTATGGCTGCATAGTATTCCATGGTGTATATGTACCACTTTTTCTTAATCCGATCTATCATTGATGGACATTGGGTTGGTTCCAAGTCTTTGCTATTGTGAATGGTGTCACAATGAACATACATGTGCATGTGTTTTTATAGCAGCATGATTTATAATCCTTTGGGTATATATACCCAGTAATCGGATGGCTGAATCAAATGGTATTTCTAGTTCTGGATCCTTGAGAAATCACCACACTGTCTTCCACAATGGTTGAACTAGTTTACAGTCCCACCAACTGTGTAAAAATGTTCCTATTTCTCCACAGCCTCTCCAGCACCTGTTGTTTCCTGAATTTTTAATGATCGCCATTCTAACTGGTGTGAGATGGTATCTCATTGTGGTTTTGATTTGCATTTCTCTGGTGGCCAGTGATGATGAGCATTTTTTCATGGGTCTGTTGGCTGCATAAATGTCTTCTTTTGAGAAGTGTCTGTTCATATCCTTTGCCCACTTTTTGATGGGGTTGTTTTTTTCTTGCAAATTTGTTTGAGTTCTTTATAGATTGTGGATATTAGCCCTTTGTCAGATGAGTAGATGGCAAACATTTTCTCCCATTCTGTAGGTTGCCTGTTCACTCTGATGGTAGTTTCTTTTGCTGGGCAGAAGCTCTTTAGTTTAATTTGATCTCACTCATCAATTTTGGCTTTGGTTGCCATTGCTTTTGGTATTTTAGACATGAAGTCCTTGCCCATGTCTTAAAGCTCCAAAATGATTTTCTTTGACTTCATGTCTCATATCCAGGACATGCTCATGCAAGAGGTGGGTCCCCATGGTCTTGAGCAGCTCTGCCCCTGTGGCTTTGCAGGGCACAGCTGCCTCTCCTGGCTGATTTCACAGGCTGGTGTTGAGTGACTGGTTTTTCTAGGCACACAGTGCAAGCTGTCAGTGGATCTACCACTGCAGGGTTGGGAGGATGGTGGCCACCTTCTCGCAGCTCCACTAGGTAGTGCCCCAGTGGGGACTCTGTGTGGGGGCTCGCATCTCACATTTTCCTTCTACACCACCCTAGCGGAGATTCTCCATGAGAGTTTCATTCCTGCAGCAAACCTCTACATGGACATCCGGCCATTTCTATACATCCTCTGAAATCTAGGTAGAGGTTCCCAAATCACAGTTCTTGATTTCTGTGCACCTGCAGGCCCAACAACACATGTAAGCCACCAAGGCTTGGGACTTGCACCCTCTGAAGCAATGGCTTGAAATCTACGTTGGCCCCTTTTAGCCATGCCTGGGATGCAAGACACCAAGTCTTGAGAGTGCACAAAGCAGCAAGGTCCTGGGCCAGGCCCATGAAACCACGTGTTCTTCCTAGGTCTCCAGGCTTTTGATGCGAGGGACTGCTGTGAAGACCTCTGATGTGCCCTGGAGACATTTTCCCCATTGTATTGGTAATTAACATTTGGTTCATGGTTACTTATGCAAATTTCTACTTCCACCTTGAATTTCTCCTCAGAAAATGGGTTTTGCTTTTCTATTGCATCATCAGGCTGGAAGTTTTTCCAAACTTTTATGCTCTGCTTCCCTTTTAAACATAATTTCCAATTACAAACCATATCTTTGTGAATACATAAAACTGAGTGCTTCTAACAGTACCCAAGCCACCATTTGAACACTTTACTGCTTAGAAATTTCTTCCACTAGATGCCTTAAATCACCTCTCTCAAGTCCAAAGTTCCACACATCTCTAGGGCAGGGGCAAAACGCTGCCAGCCTCTTTCCTAAAACATAGCAAGAGTCACCTTTATTTCAGTTCCCAACAAGTTCCTGTCAGCATTTTGATCAAAGCCATTGCCAATCAACAGGTCTCTAGGAAGTTCCAAACATTCCCACATCTTCCTGTCCTCTCGTGAGCCCTCCACACTTTTCCAACTTCTGCCTGTTACCCAGTTCCAAGGTCCTTTTTACATTTTTGGGTATCTTTGCAGCAGCACCTCACTCTTGGTACCAATTTACTGTGTTAGTCTGTTTTCATGCTGCTAATAAAGACATGTGTGAGACTGGGAAATTTATAAAGGTAAAAGGTTTAATGGACTCACAGTTTCACATGGATGGGGAGGCCTCACAATCATGGCTGAAGGTGAATGAGGAGCAAAGTCACATCTTATATGGTGGCAGGCAAGAGAGCTTGTTTAGGGGAAGTCCCCTTTACAAAACCATCAGATCTCGTGAGACCTATTCATAATCATGAGCACAGCACAGGAAAGATCTATCCTCGTGATTCAATTACCTTCCATTGGGTCCCTCCCATGACACATGGAAATTATGGGAGCTACAATTCAAGATGAGATTTGGGTAGGGATGCAGCCTAAACCATATCAGGGCCCATGTGAATGTATGTCCCCAGTTAGACATCTGTCTCAAGGTGGACATCGGGCCACAGATATATACCCTGGCCCCAGGGGGACACTTAAGCTCTGGGTGGATACCCAGGCCATAGGTAAATGCAAGGCCCAAAGTGGACATCAGGCCCCAGGTGGACCTTCCACATCTCAAGTGCACAACAGGCCTCCCCGCTGCCATCAACATCAGGCCCCAGGTGAAAACCCAGTCCCAGGTGGACACCAGGCACTTGATGAACACTAGGACCCATGTGGTCACCAGGCCACAGCTGGACACCTGTCCCCAGTGAACAACAGACCCTAGGTGTATACCTCATCTCCAGGTGCATATCAGGCATCGGGTTGACACACAGGTCCCAGCTGAAATCTGGCCCTCAGCTGAACATCAGATCCCCGGATGTCACCCAGGCTCCAGCTAAACACCAGGTATTAAGTGGACATCAGGCCCCAGGAGGACACCAGGCCTCAGGAGGATATCTAGGCCTTCGGTGAACATCAGGCCCTAGTGGATGCTCAGGCCCCATACAGACATATGGCCCTATGTGGACACCCAGGGTCCAGGCAGACATTAGATTCTAGACGACCTTAGTCATGTACAGCTGGTCTACGTAGGGCCAAAGACTGGGGCCTAGGTATCCAGCTGGGGCCAGATGTCTATCTGGGGCCTGATGTCCACCTCAGGCCTGGATGTCCACCTGGGCCATTGTGTTCCTCTTGAGCCCAGTGTCTACCTGGAACCTGGGTATCACCCTGTGACCTGTGTGTCCACTTGCAGCCTGATGTGCATCTGGCGCCTGAGTTTCCAGCTAGGACTTAATGACCATCTGAGACCCAGGTACCACCCTGGGGTATCTGGTTCCGAGTGTACACCCAGGCCCTAGGTAGATACAAGGCCCCAGGTAAACTCAAGACCATATCTGAACATCAGGTCCCAGGTGACTGCCAGAGCCCCTTGTGTACATTAGGGTCTAGTTAGACACTGGATTCAAGGTGCACATCGGCCCTGAGTTTGACACACACACTCCAGGTGGACACAAGGCCCCATGGGTATACTTGTGCTCCAGATGTACATCAGTCCCCAGGTGAACATAAGACCACACATGGACATCAGGCCTCAGGTGCACATCTAGCCCTAGGTAAACATCAGGTTTAAGTAGATAGCCAATAGGCACACAGGCCCCAGGTGCACAACAGGCACAAGGTGGACACTGAACTCCAGGTGAGCATCAGGTCCTAGGTTGACAACCAAGCACCACGTGGACAGTAGTCCCCAAGTAAACACCTAGATTCAAGGTTGACATCAGGCCCCAGATGTATACCAGGCCCCAGATGAACACCAGGCCCCAGGTGAATACTTATGCCCCAAGTGGGCATCAGGTCCCAGGTAGGCACTCAAGTCCCAAGCTGAACATCAGGACCCAGGTGGACACCAGTCAGCAAAGATTCCTAGGACCTGGGTGAGCATCAGGCCAACAGTGAAAACCCAGGACCCATGTGGATACTAGACCCCAGGTGTACATCAGGCCCCAAGAGGACATTGGAATCTATGTGCACATCAGGCTGCCGGTTGACCCCACATCTCCAGAAGAACACGAGGCCAACTGTGAATATCAGGTGGCATGAGAAAGACACTTAGGTCCCAGCTGGATACCCAGGTCCCAGTTGCACATCTGGTCACCCAGACCCCAGGTGGACATTAAGCTTCAAGTGGACATCATGGCCCAGGTTAACCTTATGCCCCAGCTGAACATCAGGTCCCAAGGGAATACCCAGGCCTCAGTTGCACATCTGGCCACAGTTGGCCATCTGGCCTCAGGTGGACATTTGGCTGTGGGTGGATATCCAGTCCCCAGGTGGACGTTGGGTCAAAGGTGAACATCAGTCCCCAGGTGAACGTCAGGCTCAAGGTTGACATAAGGCCCCAGGTGGATTCTGAACTTGAATTCTACATCAGTCCTCAATTTGACACCCAGGACCAGGTGAGCAGTACACCTTAGGGGAATACCAGACCCAGGGAGACATCAGGTCCCAGATAGAAACCAGGACTCAGGTGAATACCTAGGCTCCTGGTGGATATCAGGCCTCAGGTGAACACCAGACCCCAGGTAGCCATCAGGCACCATGTGGACACTCAGGCCCCCAGTGGACATCTGTCCCCAGGTGAATATCTGTTTATAGGTTTACATCAGGCCACAGTTATATTCCCAGGACTTAGGCAGATACCAGGTTTCAGGAGAACCCCAGACCCTAGGAGTACACTCAACACCCAGGTGGACACCCAAGACCCTAGGTAACTACAAGACCCCCAGGGAGACATCAGGCTCTAGATGGATATGAGACCCTAACTAGATACCTATGCTCTAATTGGACATCAGTCTCAGTTGGATTCCCAGATCTTAGGTGTACATAGAGCCCCAGGTGAACAACATGCCCCAGGTATTTATAAAGCCCCAGCTGGACACCAGTCTGTAGGTGGATACCTAATCCCCAGTTAGACATCACTTCCCAAGTGGACACCAGGCCTCAAGTGAACAAAAAACCCAGCTGTGTCCCTAGTTCCTGGGTGGTCATCAGACTGTAGGTTGACGCACAGGCACTAGGTGGTTACCAGGCTCCAGGTCTATACCCAGTCCCCATCTGAACATCAGGATCCAGGTGGATACCCATGCCCTAGGTGAATACCAGGTTCCAGATGAACTTCGGTCCCCAGGTGGGCACCAGGCCCTGGATGGATACCTAGGCCCCTGGTTAACATTGGGTGAACACCCAGGTACCAGATGGACACCTGTGCTCCTGATGGACACCAGATCCCAAATGCACACCCAGGCTTCAGGTGGATATCAGGCCCCAGGTGGATACTGTACTCCAGGTGTATATTAAACCCTGTTTGACACCCAGGCCCCAGGCAGACACCAGGACACAGGTGAACATAAGGTCCCAGAAGGATACCAGACCTTATGTGCATATTTGCCTCCAGGTGGACACCCAGGCCCCAGGTGAACATCAAGCCCCAGGTAATCATCAGGCCCCAGGTGGACACCAGAATCCAAATGGACATATAGGCCCCTGGTGGACACCCAGGCTCTCGATAAAGACCAGGCCTCAGATGGATACCTAGGTCCAGAGTGGACATCAGGCCTGAGTTAGATGGTGAACTGCAGGTGGACACCAGGGCCCAGCTGAACATCAGGCCCCAGATGTACACACAGGCCCCAGGTAATGCCAGGCCTAAGGTAGACATCAGGCCCCAGGTAGATCCCCGGCTCCATGTGGATACCTAGTCTCTTGATGAATATCAAACTCAAGGTGAACATCTGGCACCAGGTGGTCATCTGGCCATAGGTGGACTTCAGTCTCCAGGTTTACATCAGGCTCCTGTTGGACACTGGACTGTAGGTGTGAATTAGGACCCAGGGTGACCTCCACACCCCAGATGGACATCAGATTCCAGGTTGACTCCCAGACCCCATATGGACACTAGGCCCTAGGTTAATGGCAGGCCTCAAGTGGTTCTCAGGCCCCATATGGACATCAGTCATATGGATCTTACCTAGGACCCAAGTGAACAGTCAGGCCTCTGCCTGATGCAAAGAACCAAGTAGACATCAGGTCCCAAGTGGACACACAGGCCCTAGGTAAATACCTTGATCCCAAGCCGATGCCAGGCTCTATGTGGTCACCCAGGCCCCAGGTGCGCATCAGGCCCCATATGAACTCTGAACTCCAGGTGGTCTTCAGGCCCCAGGTTGACACCGAGACCCTAGGTGGACATCAGGCATATGTAAACTTCAGGCCAGAGCTGAACATCAGATCTTTGGCAAATGTCCATGCCCCAAGTGGGTATCAAGCCTCAGGTGAACACCAGGCCCCAGGTGGACATCACACACCAGGTGGACACTCAGTCCCATATGGACATCTGTGCCCAGGTGCACATCCATCCCAAGGTGGACATCAGGTCACAGATGTACACCCAAGCTCCAGGCAGGCACTGGGCTCCAGGAGAACTCTAGGACCCATAAAGACACTCAGGCCCCATGTGGTTGCTTAGGCCTGAGGTAAATACAAGGCCCTAGGTGGACTTCAGGCTCCAGTGAACACAAGCACCCAGGTGGGTACCTAGTCCTCAGATGTGCACCAGGTTGACACACAGTCCCTAGCTGAACTCTGGGCCCCAGCTGAACGAGATATCAGGCAGTCACCCAGGCCTCAGATGAACACCAAATCCTAGGTGGCTATCAGGCCCAGGTGGACATCAGCCCTCAGATGGACACAGCCCTCAGATCACCAGGTAGATATCAGGCCCAGGTGGATATCTAGGTCCATGGTGAACATCGGGTCCTAGTGGACACCCAGGCTTCATAGGGACATCAGGCCCCATGTGGACACCTAACCCCAGGTGAACATCACACTCCAGGTGGACACCAGGCCCTAGATGGACATCAGGCCACAATTTAACATCTAGCCCCAGAGGGACATCTTGACCCAAGTGGACATCAGGGCCTGCATGGATAAACCATTTCCAGGAGGACATCAGGCCACAGGAGGACACCAGTCACCAGGTAAACATCAGGCCACAGGTGGACACTTGACTCAGGCTGTATATCAGGCCCCAAGTTGACAAGCAGGCCTGAAATGAACACCAAGGTCCCAGTGGATCACAGGCCCCAGCTGAACACCAGACTCATGTGGACCTCAGGCTGCAGGTAGACACCATGCCTAAGATAGATACCTCGGCTCTAGGTAGACATTAGACCCAAGGTGGGCACCCAGTTCCCAGGTGATCATCAGACCCTAGGTAGACATTCAGGTTCCAGACACACATCAGGCCCTAAGTGACACCCAGGCCCCAGTGATCACCAGCCTCAGGTGGACATGGAGGCCCAAGGCGGAATTCAGGCCTAAGGAGGATATTTGGCCCAGGTACACATCAGCAGGTGGATACACTGTCCCCAGGTCTACATTAGGCCCTAGGTTGACACCAGTTCCCAGGCTGATACCTAGTCCTCAGGTGGCTATCCAATCCCCAGAGTAACATTAGGCCCTTGTTGGATCCCAGACCCCAAGTGGATTCCTAGGCCCCTGATGAACATCAGGCACAGGTCTACAGGCAGGCCTTGGGTGGACATAACTGTGTAAAGGTAAGGAGTTGACCTGGGGGGAGGGTGAGCAGTGAGCAGCCCAGTGGGGTCCTGAGTAGGTCTTATGGAAGGAAGGGGTTGAGGGGATGGAACCTTAAAAAAGCGACCTCACTTCCTTGATGACAGACCCTAACAGAACTTAGGATTCTGGTAACCGGGCACCCTAATCCTAGAGTCAGCCCTGTAGCCAGCTCACTTAGTGGGAGACGCTCAAGAGAGTAAAATGTTCTCATGCTACATCCCCACATCTCAAGGCTTCTGCTTCAGGAAGGCCCAAAGTGAGAGCCGTTTCAGTGGATGCCGAAGAAGGCCCTCACCCCAGATGCCTCTGGACATTTGGCAGAAGGCCCCAGGTATCACAGGACAGACCAAAGCAAGCCCTACCAGGCCAAGGATCACCACTGATCCCACTCGGGCTGCATCTATACATTGTCCTTGACCAGCTGGAGCCTCTGAAGCCCACTGATGGACAGGCACATGGTGAGGTGACCTGTAGTCTGGAAGACTATCTGGGAGTGGTGTTTTGGGGCTAAAATCCCTGTAAATTCAGTGAGGTTGTTTTTGTGTTTGGAAATTCCAGTGAAAAGTGAGTGACATTGGTGACCATTCTCCTTCCTCAGTTCCTGCTCCATATGCAGAAATACAGTTATTTCCAGCATCAGTTGTTGAGTTAGTACCAGTACCGGGGAAGAGCGCCCTCCAGGGACAGTGATGGAGCTAGAGGCAGCTTCAGAGACCTCCTTTCCCTGCTCTGGGACTGCCAAAATCTAGCCCAGTGAGGAGCTGCCTGACTTCATGCCACTTGCTCTAGCCACTGGCCTCAGCCATGGAGCTAAAAGCATGGCTGAAGCTAGAGGTGGCAAGGAGGGTTGGGCAAACACTGCCCTAGCCAGCAGCTCACACGCTACTCCCAGTCTGGGACACAGTGGGAGCCATGGAGGCAGAGAACAGGGTGTGCAGTCTGGGATCCTGTGCCTTGCTAGAGAGGGGCTTCTCTCATCTGGCAGAGCCACAGCCCTGCTGCTGAAGAGCCTGCTGCTGCTGCTGCTGGGTGTGTTTGCCTCCTTGAAGGAGTTGCTAGAGAGCAGGAAAAGAAGCCTGCAAGGAGGGGTTCCAGCAGCTCCTCCTGTCCCAGAAGTGGCCTCCTCCTCCAGGCATGGAGGTTTACCCTCTGCTGGGCATCTAGGCTGTTTGCTGCCTGGGATGGGCTCTTCTTGACAGGCAGGCAAGGGGTGAGGGGTTCAGGGGCTGTCTCCGAAGGAAGCTTGCAAACTCGGCAGCTGCACGTCAGGGTCTCCATGCCTCCCCCTGTCCAAGGATTTATTCATAGTGTTAGAATTAAAAGTTTATTCAATGACATTTAAATAAAGTTTGACTTTTTGAAACTTGAATGCCTTCTTTCACTCCCTAATGTTGCAGATGATATTTTTGTGGCATCCTGAAAATCTCTAACAGTTGTGTGTTTTTGTACTTTTGCCTGTTTTGACTCTCCCTCTGGTTTATTATGGAAAGAGGGATCATGTAGGTTCATTTCTCAGACAGATAGATCACCTTTTACCATCAAAGATTTAGTATCATAGTTTCCAAAAATTACTTGTGCAAGTTGATATGTTGGTATTTTTGCTAATCTGAGGTTAAAACAGAATGCCATAGACCAGGTAGCTAATAAACAACAAACTGACTTCTCACAGTTCTGGAGATGATAAAATCTCAGGTCAGGTGGTCAGCGGATTCCATGTCTGGTGAGGGCTGGCTTTCTGCTTCATAGACAGCCATGTTTCTACTGTGTCCTCACATGACAGAAGGGATGAGGGATCTCTCTGTGGTCCCTTTGATAGGGGCATGAAGACCATACATGAGGTCTCTGCCTTCATAACCTAATCACTTCCCAAGGGTCTACTTCCAAATACCATCACACAGGGAATTAGATTTCAACACTTGAATTTGAGAGGGACAATATCATTTGGTCTATAGCATCCAGAGGCTTATGTACTCAGAGGAAATCTATAATCTTTTATAAGTATTTGCTGGTCCCCTCTAAGTTTGGGGACATCTTTATTGCTACTCTTGATTCAGCTGGGTCCAAGCTTCAGTTCTACATTTGTCAGCATACCTTGGTCATGGGACAGAGGGAACTTTAGAGGCAACTGGCCATTTGGAGTTTTAGGATAATTGATGGAGAGAAGGCTTGGATCTGGATGAGGAGAAGTGGAGGGAGGAGAGGACTACGCTGCAGAAGGAGAATGAGCAAAATGAGAAAGGGGAAGAGAGACATCTGAATATAGAGGTCAGCTGAAAGACAAGGAAGGTGTGGGCTTAGTGAGCAATGAACTTATTTTGTTGCTGCTTACATTTGCCAAGTTGCCCCTTAGGTTTGGCCAGAGAAGTTTGTAATGATACAATTCTTGATTCAGAATAGCATTTGGAAGCCCTCACATACCAACCAAAAAGTACTGCTCATTAGGCCTGAGAAACCTTATTTTCATTTTTTAACTCATTTCCTGTTTGCCCTGAGGATGCTCTTGTCTCTAATCCTAATGTATAATAACATCACATATATTTCTGTTACATTAGGGTTAGAAACACGTTCTGTTCAGAAAGCACTCCAAGAATAGTTTTTTATTTTCCAAATGAAGATCAGTCAGTTTTGCTTCAGCCTCCAAGAACATATTTATGTAAAATTAAATGAGTGCTGGCAGTGAGCTGAAGTTTTTTTTTAGTGGGAATTGAAGGCATCCCTCAAATGAGCAATGTTCCTCAAAACAAATGTTACCAAGTGGCCACTGTAGTGATGCCATTTTGACAGGCATAAGCATGATGGTTGTAATGCAAGTAGGAGAAGTAGCTGTTTTCCCACAAGTGGAAAGGATGTGGGTTTAGACAGCCTCATTAAAACTGGTGGCATTCAGTAGGAGCATAATGCTTATGCACCTTGTGTCTCAGGCCCTCATCCTGCCAGTTGGTCACCTCTGAATGAAGACACAGAAATCTATGCTCCTGACAGATGAAAAGCAAAAGACAATGCACCCCTGGATCACAACAGGAATGCACAGAACTACGAAGGAAGGAGAAAAGAGAACTTAGTCCAGGTTTACTGGTGACCCAGAGCAAAATATGCCAAAATGGATGCCTATCCATTGAGGACCACACACTCTCCAGGGTTAGGCTGGCTCCAGTAAGAGTCTCACAGAGCTATGACTATGTTCTACTGTTTGATTCTCCTTCCTATGACAAAAAAAAAAAAAAAAAACCACCACTTTTGGATGTCACAAACACAAAATAGTAACATAAAGAGAGTTGAAATAAACAGGATGACTACATTTCACCAAGAATGTCAAAAAATGGGTGTCAGGCACTCTCTCTGCAGAGCTCCACACAGGAGATCAATGAGGAACTGTTTGATGGGTCCAACTTCCCCATCTCCATGGACCAAGAGCAGGTGCGCCACACCACCAACTATGGCCAACATGGGCCTGATGTTCATCTGGGGCTTAGCTATCCATCTGGGATTTATACCCACCTTGGGCATGGTGTTCATCTGGGGCCTCATATCCACCTGGGTCCTGGGTGTCAACTTGGTGTCCGATGTCCACCTAGGGCCTACATATTCACCTGGGCCTGTTGTTGACCTGGGGCCTAGTGTACATTTGGAGCCTAAAATCCACAAGGCACCTAGGTATCTACCTGGGGACTGGTGTACAGCTGAAGCCAGATGTCCACCTGGGTCCTGGTGTTCACCTGGGGTCTGCTATATACCTAGGGCTGCTATATACCTAAGGACTGATGTCTAGTTGGGGCCTCAGTATCCTTCTGTAGCCCAATGTCCACATCTGAGATGTTATCCATCTGGGGCCTGGATGTCCACCTAGGGACTTGATATACACCTGGAGGCTGCTGTCCACCTGGGCACTGATGTTTACTAGGAAAATGGTATATACGTGGGACCAGGTATCCATTTGGGGCCTGGGTGTCCATTGTGGGCCTTGATGTTAATCTGGGGCCTGGGTGCCCACTCAGGGCTTGATGTTCACCAGGATCTAAGTATCCATTTTGGGCCTGATGTCTCTGTAGGACCTGGTGTTCTCCTAGAATCTTGGCCTCCACCTGTGGCCTAATGTCCATCTTGGGCCTTCATGTTCACCTAGGGCCTGATGTCCATCTGGGCATTGGGTATTCACCTGGGGACTGGTGTCAACCTGGGGCCTGATGTCCACCTGGGACGGGGTTTCCACCCAGTGCTGATGTCCATCTGGGGCCAGATTTTCATCTGGGACCTGATGTCCACTTAGGTCTGGGTGTCCGTCTGGGGCCTGATGTTCAGCACGGACCTAGGTATTTACTTGGGGCCTGATGTCCACTTGTCCTTGGACTGTGGGCACCTGGAGCTGAGAGACCACTTGGTCATTTTCAGTATCACGTGCCGGGCACACACCTGGCATAGGACTAGTGCTAAGGGCAGAATTGATGAGTGAATAAATAAATAAGAAGAAAGAAAGAACATCCCTTCTTTCTTCTGGCCACCTCATAATGTGGAGATCATTAAAATAAACTGGAGGCACATGACCTCAGCATGACTTTCTCCTGGCTCCAGTGGGCACCAGGGACTCAGGGGGCTGCCCTCCCACCACCCACATGGCCAGGAGGAGCATCACAGAACAAAACAGTCATCTGCATTAGGGGGTCTTGAACTTAGTGACCCTCCAGGGTCCCAGGAGGGAAAGGAGCAGAAACCGCAGGCTATAAGGGCACTAAGGGAGACCTTGGAAGCCTCTCTTGTCCCCTTTTTGCCTCCAGCTCCTGGGTTATGCCGCTCATTCTCAAGGCACCCTTACCTCGGCCAGGGCAGTGATTTCCCTCAACTTCCAAATGAGGACCTCAAGGACCCAACAGGGCCTGCTCTTGTCCCAGGATTTTTGGCACAGAGTCCAGTGGCTGGGAGCATTCTGTCTTATCCCAAATCATCACCCAAGCCCCCAAGCCTCTCTCTGCTCTGAAGGACCCCCCAGGAGTAAAAAGCATTATATGTTGGAATCACATTATATGTTGGGATCACATCATAAAAAGGAGAACATGTGAGCTTAATCCCCTGTACCTACACTATGACAGGTGGGACCATCCAATTCCAGGTACCCACTGGTCCAGAGGTGGACTGTAGGACCCTAATCTTGTCCTTCCAAGGCTGTGCTGGTCAGGGCCCTGGCCCAGAAAGAACCTTGGGAAGCTTATGGATCCTCCTGCCCATGCTCTGGGTCCTTGTCTGAGCCTGACCCTAAAACTCAGCAGATCGAATAGGACTTGCTGGTTATACTTTGGTCAAGGGTGTAACCTCCTATATCTCTAATTCCTCACAGAGTTCTTGCCATGTTGTCCCACCTGTCCTGTTCTCAGACCTCTAGAGTCAGAGAGGTGATGGGCTACTGACTGGTAACTCCATCTGGAGGTCTAAGAGCATCTCCTACATAGCAAATTGTTACAGAACTCTTCACATCCACCACCCTCAATCCTATTCCCACAAAAGTCCCCCCATCTCAAGCACAATGGTCTTCGAGATCCTCAAGTCAAAATTTTAGGGTTCATTCATCCCTGGGGGCTACTGTTCCCTCGCTCTGCAATTTTATTTCATGAGTAAGTTCTACATGTCTCCAGAACTTTTTTTATTCTTTTCACTTCGCTCTGTGTCCATTAATTTCATGATGTTCCAGGCTACCACTGATTCTCACCTGGATGTCTATAGTGACATCCCCAGCTGTCCTGGCTTCCACCGCCACCTGCCTACACCTCACTCTCCATGCAGCAGGCAGAATGTCTATGTAACATTTACATCTAACTGTGCTACTTGCTGCTGAAAACCATCTAAAGGCCTTCCAACACACACATCATAAAATCAGAACTTCTGACTATCATATGGCAAAGACTAATAGTGTTGCCCATCCAGTACCTATCATTCTGTTACGCCTTCTTATCAGAACACCTTCAGGGCTAGAATCATGAATATGTAATGCTTAGTTCTCAGGTTGGTGCAAAAGAAGTTGTGGTTAACATAAAACCCTAATTTAAACTGGCTCAGTTTTCCCATACAACTGAAACTTACATTTGTTTTATCTGAATTCCTTTCTTAGAAAACCAACCACCAGGACTCACAGATGGTATCAAGGAACTGAAACTTTGTGGCAGTTCATTGAGATACACCTGCTGCTTGTTGGGCAACTCCTCTTACTCACCCCTTCCTGATTCCTGTTTTCCTGTATGTAGTACATTCATTTCCCACTAGATACACCTCTAATTTTAGCTGGGGTAGCAGACTGACTTAAATCTGATCTCCTATGTCCTGGCTGATGGCATCTACATTAAAGCCTTTCTTCTCTGGAAACACTCCTTGTCTTAGTGATTGGCTTTCAGTGTGGTGAGCAACTTGACCTAGGCCAAAACCGCTGCATTCAGCAACATAATTTCTAATCTTCCTTGCAACCAGAAGTCATCAGCTTTGTGATTCTGGGCAATGAAATAGAATCCTACTAGAAAGTTCTTTGAGAATTCTGACTTTCCTGATGCAAGTTTTGCCACACACTGGTTGCACTTTCTTCCATGTTTCCTATCTGGTATACAATTTTGATGGCCCGAGCTACCATAGCTATTTTGGAATGGTGGTGTAAAGTCTACGAGGCTCCAAAAGAATACATCACTGAGCCTTTTCAGCCATTAAAACTATCTACCTCCACCTCGGACTTCCCATTACCTGATAGAATGAACCTCCTTGTATTGAACTCACTGTGCTGAAGATTGAGTTTCTCAAATTTAATTGCAAATGATCCACGTGGCCTATCAGGGCCTGCATCTTTTGGTCTCCATCTAGTTCTTGGATTCTACTGTCCACATCTTTCTGGTTGTTCAATTCATTCTTTCTCATTTTTGTCTCAAGACCTCCCATAAGTTAACACTCCCATCTCTGTACACAACCATCCTCCTTCCATGGCCTTTTCTCACTTGTAATGCTTACATTTATCTTTCTATTAGCTGACTCCTAATTATGGAATTAAAACTTTATGGGAATAGAAACCCCAACTGAGTTTTTAATCACTGATATGTGGTGCCTAAAAGTATAGTGGTAGGCACTTAGTAAACATTTGCTGAATGATTGGAAGGAATGGGTCCAACTCCCAAGTGCAATTTCTTTAGTGTTCAAATTTTTGAACATAATGTACAGTCATAATGAGGTCTTCTTTTGGAACTTCTCAATGGAAAAGATAATGCACATATGAAAATTTAATACTTGGATTGTTATGGCTGGTGTGTTTTCTCTCTGCAGTCCCATATACAGAAAAAGTAAAATCATGAACAAAAGACTATTAGGAGAGGATGAAATAAACAGGCCTTGTTTGTTGTGCTTTTCTGTTTTCTGTTTGTTCTTCTTTGTTGTTTTTTGTGTATCTTTGATAGTTTGGATTAATCTGAAAGGAAAAGAAATAAACATTTTTTCTATTTTAAGACCAAATTTTTAAATCTATATCACATCTCTATTCATCTCTTCAAAATTCAGTTTCATTTGCATTAATTTTCTTCTGAGTTAGAATTTCTACTAACATGAAGAAGTCATTTTTAAATTTTAATCTTTTATGATCTGTTGTTTCTTAAAGTGGTTTAAAGCCCTTAAATATGTTATGCTTTTTATTTTACTTACATGTTCTTTCTAGGTTTTCAGGTAGAAGATTTAGTTCTTTCTTTATATTTTTGTTTTTTTCTAAAAATTTATTTGAAATTATATACCTCCAATTCCTCTTTTAAATTTATTCTCAGAAACTTTACGTGTCTAAATTTATTAATTTACCTATTATTTTCTCTTTAACTTCAGGGATACTTAATGATGGGCTTAGCGATTTCCAAATATATGAAAATTTTTGTTATTGTTGGCTATGAGGTTGAGAAACACAATATGATATGATTATTTAGAATGCATTGATTATTTTCTCCTTGTCTAATTCATGAGCTACTTTTGAAAACATAATAAAATGTATATTCTTTATTTGTTTGATATACATTTGTATAGTTTTACATAAAGCTTATTGATCATGTTATTTATACCTTTTTAGCTTTTTCAGTTTTGTTCTTTCAACATTACTAACCAGTTTATTAATGGACTAGTTAAAACTTATTTTCTAACTATTTCTCCTATATCATGTATTTAGTTTAAAATTTCAAAGTTATACATTTATTTATGTTAAAGATTTACATAGCTTCTTATCAATTGTTCTTTACAACTGTTCTTTGTAAAGTCTTTTTTGATATCCTGTGATTTGCCCTTTAAGTGGTGTTGAAGGGAAATAATAAAGCAACTGAGACAAGGTGAAAGGTGATAAGAACCAGAAGACAGACATAAGTCATATGTCAATTATTTTGAAATTTAACCATACAACAGCAAGAGAAAAAAGTGTTGTAGATCAGCAACAATAACAGAAAAAATAACACTGAGTCTCAAAAATTTTAAGAAGTTTTTACACACACACAAACACACACACACACAGCAATCCAAACAGCTATGCGGCACAGGAAACAACATAAAACAACTAAAGTTTAAAATACAGTGATTGTTCATGTAACGGCAGCTAGAAGAATATTTTGAAGCAGAAATTCAAAATTTCATGATAGTGCTAGACAAAAGGGAACTAAAATGCAAAGTGGATACTCGTCAGTCTCAGAGAAAAATTGGGAAAATAATGTGTATCAGAAATAAGATTAAATTACGATGTCCTCAGGCAGGGCATGAATTAACTGAAAATATAGTATTAGAAATAGGGGATAGAAACAAAGCTAAGAGAATAAAACAGAATTAAGAATATTATCAAAAGAATTAGAAAGGAATAGGCATGGAAGATAAGATATACAAAGAAAGTCTGGCAGAGGTGTAATTGGAGTAACTTATTTCCTTCATTTTTTTCTTTGAGGAAAAATGAAATAGTGAAATATAATTAATTTTAAGACTATAACAGTCTCATAAATACACACATGCACACCCACACGCTCACGCGGGCACACACACACACACTTTCTTGAAATAAAACAAAACTTGAATTTACAGATTGAGAGGCAGCCATCATATGCCTGAACATTTTGGCCAGAGACGATAATTCAAAAATATACTATTGTAAAAAAAAGTTTAACCTTAAAAATTATGTAGTGTGTGAATCTTCAAGTGTAAAGACCAAATCACTTACAAAAAAAAAAAAATCAAGTTGATCTTAGATTCAAGCCCCAGATCCACATCAGGCCCCAGGTCAACACCAGTGCCCCATACGGATCCAGCATGAATATCGAGCCCCAGGGAGACATCAGTCCCCAGGTAGCTAGTCCACAGATGAACATCCAGCACCAGGTAGATATCAGGCCCCAAGTTTACTTCAGGCCCCAGAGGGACACCTAAGTCTCAGGTGGACACCAAACCCCAAGTAAACACAAAGTCCCAGCTGGACATCAGTCCTCAGCTGGACACCAGTCCCTAGGTGAATATTTGGTCCCCAGCTGAACATCAAACCTCAGGAGCACATCAGGTCCCATGTGGACAGAAGGCCCAAGTGGAAATCTAGACCCATGAGAAACATCAGGTCCCTGAGAGACACACAGTCTCAGGTGGATACGAAGGCCCTTGATGGAAATAAGGCCCCACATAAAAACCCAGGAGCCAGGTTGGTATCAGGTCCCAGGTGAATTTCAGGCACCTGGCAAACATCAGGCCTCAGGTGGACACTGGACTCAAGGTGTGCATCAGGACCCAGGTTGATCTCCAGGCCCCAGATCGATACCAGGTAATAGGTGGACATCAGGCCACTGGAGGATATGCAGGCGCCAGGTGGATATCTAGCTCTAGGTGGACCCCCCCAGGCCTCAGGGAGACATCAGGGATCAAGTAGTCACCCATGCCCCAGAAGAATATCCTGGACACATGCAAACAACAGGCCCCAGATGCACACTTAGGCCACAAGTAGACATCAAGCCTGAGGTGGACATCAGGCTCTAGGTTGACACCCAGGCCCCAGGTGGGCAACAGGCCCCAAGTGAACTCCAGGCCCCAGCTGAACATCAGTTCCCAGGTGGTCTCCCAGACCCCAGATGGAAATCAGGCCCCAAGTCCCAGATGGATACCAAGGCCCCCGGTGAATATCAACCCCCAGGTTGACACCCAGGGCCCAGGTGAACACAAGGCTTCACATGAAAACCAGGCTCAAGGTGTACATAGGCCCCTGACAGACCACAGGTCTCAAGTGTATAGCTAAGCCCCAGGTTGCTGCCAGTTTCTAGGTGAATATCCAGGCCTATGGGGACACTCAGACCCCACGTGGATATAGGCTCCAGGTCAACACCAGGCCCCAGGTGGACATCAGGGCTCAAGTGGACACACAGGCTCCAGGTGTATATCAGGGCCCAGGTATACACCATTTTCCTGGTACGTATTAGTACCCAAGGGGACACTGGAATCCAGGCATACATCAGGCTCACAGGTGGACACCCAGGCGCCATATGGACACCAGCCTACAGGTGAGCATCAGGCTGCAGGAGGATACCCAGGCCTTAGGTAGCTATCAGACCCTATAAGGACACCAGGCCCCAGGTGGACATCAGGGCCCAATTGGGCACTCAGGTTCTGGGTAGACATCCAGGACTCAGGTAGCATCAGGGCCAAGGTGGATACTAGACTCCAGGTGGACATCAGGCCCTAGTTGGACACTAGGCCCTAGGTAGACACCTGGGACCCTGCTGACCATTAGGCCCCAGATTAACTCCAGGCCTTAGGTGAACATCTGGTCCCAGTTGGATATCAGGCCCCAGGAGCACATCAGTCCCCACGTGAATATCAGTTTCCAAGTTGACATCAGGCACAAGTGGACACTGGGCTTGGGGTGTACATCAGGCCTCAGATGGACACCCAGGCCTCAGGTGTACACCAGGCTCAGGTGGAAATCAAGGCACAGGTAACACCATGCTCTAGGTGGTTATCTGTGCTTCAGGTGGACATCAGACCCCACATGGACACCTGGGCCTCAGGTGGTCATCAGGCCCTAGGTGGAAAATCAGGCCCCAGGTGCACATCACGCTCCAAGTGGACACCCAGGTCCCAAGTTGATACCCAGATTCCAGGTGGGCACTGGGCCCTAGATGAACACAAGGCCCCAGGTGGATACCAGAACCTGGGTGGACACCCACCTCTGAGGTGGATATCAGGCTCCAGGTGGACATCAAGCCTCAGGTAGATATCTAGTCCCCAGGTGGACATAAAGGCCCAGTTTAACACCATACCCTGGGTGGATACCTCAGTCTCAGGTGGATGCAGAGTCTCCAGCTGAACATCAGGCTCCAAGTGGACACACAGGCCCTAGGTGAACACTAGGTCTTAGGTGGACGTTAGGCCCCAAGTGGACACCCAGGCCCTAGGTGAACACTAGTTCTTAGGTGGACATTAGGCCCCAAGTGGACAATGAGGCCCCAGTGGACACCCAGCCTTAACATGGACATCAGGCCCTAGGTAGACAGCAGGTCCAAGGTGCACATGAGGCTCCAGGTGAACACTGGCCCCCGGGGAGACCCTTGTCCCTGGGTGAACACCAGCACCGAGGAAGACATCCACCTCCACCTGGACACCATTCCCCAGGAGTATACCTAGGCCCTATGGGAGCACCAGGCCCCAAGTGAGTACATAGATCCCTGGTGGCCATTAGGCACCAGGTTGACACCCAGGGCCCAGATGAATGCTAGTCCCCAGGTGGATAAATATGCCCCAGGCATACATCAGGTCCGAGGTCTATACTCAGTCTGCAGGTGGACACTAGGCCCCAGGCAGACACCAGACCCCAGGTGGATTCCAGGCCCTATGCAGGCACCAGTCTGCAGGTGGACAGCAGGCCCCCAAGAAGATATTATGCCCCGGGTTGACACCTAGGCTCCAGGGGGACACTAGGCCACAGGTAGTTACCTATGCCGCAGGTGGACATCAAGCCTTAGGGGAATTCCTGGTCACCAACAGGTGGTCAGGCCACAGGTGGATGCCCAGGCTCTATGTGAATAACAGGTCTCACATGGACATCAGGCCCCAGGTGAACTTCAAGCCCCAAGTGAATACCTAGGTTCCTAGTGAACATCAGGACCCAGGTGGCACTCAGGCCCTAGAATAACACTCAGGCCAAAAGTAGAAATCAGAATATATGTGGACACTCAGGGCCCAGGTGGCTATCAGGCCCCAGGTTATACCACTTTCCTGGTAGACATCAGTACCCAGGTAGACACTGGACTTAGGTGTACATCAGGTTCCTATGTGGATACCCAGGCCCCAGGTGGACACTAGCCCACAAGTGGACGTCAGACCACAGGAGGACACCCAGGCCCCAGATAGATATCAGACTCCAAAGGAACACCCAGGCCCCCGGTGAACATCAGATCCCAGGTTAATTCCAGGCCCCAGATGGACCTCAGGCCCCACCTGGACACAAGTCCCTAGGTAGATACATAGACCCTCGGGAACATCAGGCCTTAGGTGAAGTTCTAGGCTACAGGCAGACATCTTGCTCCAGTTGGACATCTGGTCCCAGGTGGACATCAGTCTCCAGGTGGAAACAAAGTCCCAAGTTGGACATCAGGCACCAGGAGGATTTCAGCCCTCTGGTGATCACCAGCTGCCAGGTTGACATTAGGCTACAAATGAACACTGGACATCTGATGTACATCAGGCCCCAAGTTGATACCTAGGGCCCAGATGGACATGTGGCCCCATATGAACACTAGTCCCCAGTCAGCTAGGGCCTGGGTCCACCTGGAGCCTGATGTTTAGCTAGAGACTGGATATACAGCTGAGGCCTAGGTATCTACCCAGGGACTGAAGTCAAACTGGGGCCTGATATCCACCTGGGGACTAGGTATACACCTAGGGATTGATGTCTACCTTGGGCCAGATGACCTTCTGGGGTCTGATGTCCACCTCAGGCCTGGGTGTCCCTCTGGGGCATGGTGTTGATTTGGATTCCAGTGTCTACCTGGAACCTGGGGCCAGGTTGTCCACTTCGAGCCTGGAGTTTTCACCTGGGGTCTGGTAGGCATCTGGCCCCAGTAAACATCAGCCTGGGTCCTGGTTGTCCACTGAGAGCCTGGAGTTTTCACCTCGGACCTGAAGATCACCTGGGACCCAGGTGTCCACCTGGGACATCAG
>NW_022681105.1:0-36803 GCF_009764315.1 Trachypithecus francoisi | reverse complement strand
ATGCCAGACGCTAGAGAGGATCACTCATGTCTTCAAAAAGTCCCAAAGATACCAGATCTTCCCAAAGTCCAGCTGCTGTCCTCCCCAAGCCCTCGGCTTCCTTTGAACAAGCCTCTTCAGGCGGCCAGATCCCCTTTGATCCCTATGCCACCGACAGTGATGAGCATCTTGAAGTCTCAGTAAATTCCCAGAGCCCCCTAGGAAAGGTGAGTGATGTCACCCTTCTAAAAATTGGAAGCGAAGAACTCATTTTGATGGGATAATGGATGGATTCTCTGGGAAGGCTGCAGAAGACCTCTTCAATGCATATGAGATCTTGCCAGGCCCCCTCTCTCTGATGCAGACACAGTTTTGCCCTCTTCTGTGGACAGCAGTGGGCTGCAGTTAAGCTTCACTGAATCCCCTTGGGAAATCATAGAGTGGCTGGACCTTACTCCGCCAAGTTCCACACCAGGCTTTAGCGCCCTCAGCACTAGCAGTCCAAGCATCTTCAACATCGATTTCCTGGATGTCACTGATCTCAATGAGTTCTTCCATGGACTTTCACTTACAGCAGTGGTAGAATGCCAGGCACCAGCGCTACGGAAGACCAAGAGGAGTCCATGGGAAAGACAGCCATACGCACTTTCTGTCCAATGAAGAAGCCCAAGAGAAGAGAAGACACAGAAGCAGAAGAGCCGAAGAACAGAAGACGAAGAAAGAAGAAGAGAAGAAGAAGAAGAAGAAGAAGAAGACAGACAAGAAGAAGAAGAAGAAGTGAAGAAGAAGAAGAAGAAAGAAGAAAGAAGAAGAAGAAGAAGAAGAAGAAGAAGAGAAGAAGAAGAAAGAAGAAGAAGAAGAAGAAGAGAATTGAAGAGAAGCAATGGAGACTCCTGTGCCAATCAACAAGAACAAATAGAAGACATTTGAAGAATACATATACTGTAATATTTACCAACATTCAGTACCTGTTAATGATTTCAACATGCATTCAGAAATGTGCTTTCTCAGATTAAGGATGCCAAAAAAGATATTTCACTGCCTTTTCAAAGGCCAGTATATTTTCTAGTCCATTATTTTTCTCAGGCATTGTTGGGGCATAAGCTCACACTGCAAGCTTTTCTCATTAATTCACTAGAGATAATGGAAAGGAAACACAGTCTTTTGGGAGCACAGGGAAGCCAGCCCTCCAAGGTTATGGGAGACATACCTGCGATGGAAGCTGTTGCCCAATGTCTCCATTACTCTCTTTCAAAAGAGAAGCCAGACCCAGCGTCAAATCAAAAGTTCTTGAGACAGAGGGACAAAACCAATCTTTTTTGAGGAAAGCTAAATCAACTCAATGTCCCTCTACCACAAAACTGCCCCATTGGAGTGGTTCTGAACCTGTACCCAGGACTCTGTGTGGTCACTAATAACAGTTAACCTGAACTGAGTCCACAGAACTCCACCCAGAACTTTCTTCTTTTTTAACCAGTGGCCCAATCATTCCCACCATATCTCTGCTGATAAGTACGTGTCCTAGATGAGAACCCTGAAGGATGCAGACCTTCTTCCCCGAAGGAGATGCCACAAACTCCCCAACACAGCCAGCCCCTTTAGTTCCAAAGACTAGAGATGACCACATTGGTAGAAACATATCTCGAGGCACAGGAAGGAAGCCGTACCAGGGATAATTCAGACAGGACTAGAGAAAACATCATTTCACATACCCTGGAATAACAACCTGGGTTCCTATAACAGGACTATTACTTATGGGAGTCCAACTTCTCCTTTTGTTTTGCTATTATCACTTTATCTTTCTCTCACTCCACTTTTCCCTCAAGGTACCAATCCTTTCCTGTTCCTCACTGGGCCATCTTTCTTTTTCTGCCCCAACATTGGGAGGGGAGGACTTCTCAGCTCTAACAAGCTGCCATACTCCTAAGAAAGCCATTTTTGAAAAATGTAACAATCCAGGTTCTTCTGGAGAACTCATTCTCCACACGCACAATTTGCTGCAAAAGGAAGTCGCAAGAATTTCTTGAGGAAGAAACTGGTGACTTGGTTCATCAGTCACAATGTTCCTTCTATTCTCATTCAGTTTTCAAGAAAGTATTGGTTTGTGTTGCTCTGGGGAAACTGGAAATCATTACATTGTAAAGACAAATATGGATGATATTTACAGGAGAGCATTTCAAATCTGGGTTTTTGAAAGAAAACAGAATTGCACATTGAAAACAATGGAAGTAAAAAGACAATGGTCTAATGTGCATTCCTCATTACCTCTCGTGGCTTTGGCTGGGAGTTGGAAAAATAAAATTTCAGGACAGTCTCTGTAAGGCTCACTGTAGCTCCAGTTCACCATTTTATATTGTTGCATGCTGTAGAAAAGAGCTATTGCTGTGTTGTTGTTTTTTTTATTTAAATCACTAAGGCACTGTTTTTATCTTTTGTAAAAAAAAAAAAAAAGTTGTTCACTGTGCACTTATAGAAAAAATAATCAAAAATGTTGTGATTTTAGGAGCTCTCTTTTTGATAAACCAAAGATTTAGAAGTCATTCCGTTGTTAACTTGTAAAAAATGTGTGAACACAGAGAGGTTTTGGTGATTGCTACTCTGAAAGCTGCCAGATCTTATTCTGTGGGTGGGATGTGAGTGGGCGAATACACACACACACACATAAATACACATGTATGTATGATAGATATATACATATGTGTATATTATATCTGTGTGCGCGTGTATCTTCAAAAGCAGCATTACTGACTTCTACACCAAAAGCCTTTAACCCTTAATCTGATGTGAATGATACCTGGCCTTTCTCACTATGAATTTCTGATTAATCAACCAGACTTCATGTTGCCTCTCTGTGTATGACTAACCGCTCCAACCCGATGACTCACAGCTACTTGCTTATCGTGAACAAGCTCATCTTGGCAGTGAATATGGATGTGAAAAGACAGAACAGCTTCACCATTAGTAGCTGGAAATGGTATCACAGTCTCTTGTAGAAGAATATGAAAGGAACATGAAAATCATTTTACATTCCTTTATCTGCATTGTGTTTTAAAAGATCCACATGATAAATTTTTTTATTTTGCTTTTATGTCAGTCATCAGAACCAACAAAATCCAGAAGAAAAAATCGCCAGTGTTTCCTTCAAAGATGAAGCTACTGGGGAAGAAAACCTTTATTTGTTCATTCCTCAGCTGTTGATGTTTTCTTGGGCTCTTGACAAAGCTTGCTGGTCAGTGCACTTTCCAGGTGTCATGTTTTGCTGTTTGCATGTTCTTTTTCTACCCCTTACTTCCTTTGGAAAACAAATTCACACAGTGCCCCTACTCTGAGACCTGGGACTGAGCGTTAATTATATTTTTCCTTTGGGTATTTCTATCTGAGAGACTAGACCTAGTTAGGAGGCCTCTGTACTTCTCCAGATTGTGCTTTTTTATGGGGATCTTTTAGGCTATGACCCAGGACTGATAGATACGCCTGACGGTAGACAAAAGATAAAATGGTTCCTATATCCCAATGGAAACCAACACAGTTAAAAGAGCAGATCTCTGGATAACTGCTCTCAACCTCCTTCCACAGTCTCCACAAACCACATTCACCCTCTCTCTTCATAGCTCAGATGTGAAATTTGAGGGAGAAAACTGGAGATAATTGGGAGAAAATTGATGAAGTTGGCTGCTTCCAGTACATCAGATAATCCATGAATTTGTCTCCCATTGAGAATTTTATTTTAAATTCTTTTAAACTCTTAGTTGTATCTTTTGTGATGACAAATCAGGCAGACTAAAAGATGTACAGAGACTTACGAAGATGGTCACATTCAAGTTCCCTAATGCTCTTACAACCTAAAGATGACCATGTGCAGTTTTCTTAAGACCTCTGAACCCCCGTGGTGATGAAGACTTGAAGACATTTGCAGCTATCTGTTGCAGTCTAGTAGATTCATACTTACCTAAAGAAGTCAAAAAATTTATTCTGCAAGTGCTTGCAGCAAGCCAGTGCTTATTAGTCGTGACCCTGCTTCTAACATTTTAATATGAGACAACACATATTCTATTGGAAGGGAGAAAGAGGAGGAAGAGAGGGATGGGGAGGGAGGAAGTAGAGGGAGGGAGAAAGGAAGAGAAGACAGGAGATGGGAAGGGGTCAAAGAGAGAAGGAAGAGAAGGGAAGAAGGAAAGAAGAGAGAAGAAGGAAGGGAAGAAAAAAAGGCCAAACTTTCTGATCTATGAACTTCTCAGTTCAGCTAAGATTAACACTATGAGAAGTAAATCAGAATTTTTTTAAGGAGAAGTCATTCTTAGCACTGCAACATTGTACCAGTAATTGAGGAAACAAAACAACATTCACCTGAACAATCAAGGAGCTGAGAACTGTCAGCCTTTTGCCAGTCAAAAACGTTTACATCCAACCTGAAAAAAAAAAAAAAATCAGTAAAACCTATCCGAAGCATTCAAAATAGTCCTTTCCAAGTATTATTTATTTTAAAGTCAGTCATCTCTTCTAGAAACAGATTCTGGTCTGGCTGAAAACTCCCACATCAGATTTAGTCATCCAGTGGCTAATATTTGATACCCCACCATGGCAAAGCACACAAATCTTTAGATAAGCAATACTGAATTGATTCAGCACAGGTTGTTCAGATTTGAAGGACCAGGGAGTTGTATTTGCTACATGTAGGAATACTGAGAATCTCCCAGTTCTCAACCTAGAAACTTTTAGCTATGATTAAAAAAGGGGGGGGTCTTCCTTTTTCCAAAGGGAGGGTAGAGGTGGGGATCACTTTTTAGCTAAAAGCTATCTCTCACTCCAAAATTCTTGCCTTTTTCTTGGTGGACAAACACCAGTAGTCTATCACTTGGAGATCTTTTAATATTTCCATCATTTAAAACATCCACGAGAGTTTGAAGATTTGTTTTGATTGCCAGATACAGAAGCCCCTTGAAAGTAAGGAAAGGTGGAAAAAGTTTTTTTGTGTCCTATCCCTATTTATCACAGCAAATAATTGTCTATTATTTATAGACAAAGGGACACTTACTGGTGAGCCTCTTGCCCTTAAAAGAAAATCATCTAAGAATACGAAGGCAATTTGATTTCCCCCTACAGCCCTCAGCTGCCTTCCTCACAGAAGGAAGTTCCTAATTGCTGGTACACAGTTTGCTATCAAATATCAGATATGAGAAAACTTGTAGTGAAAGAATCTGCGTTCTTGGTTTTCTCATAAATCCAATATAAACTGGTAGATTGGTTCAGGGTCGAAATTGCCAATGGTTTATTAGACAGATGATACGGACAGACACACAAAGCCCAGGTCCTGGAACAAGACAATCCTATAGTGCCAAGATCTGGTCAGTTGTGTTAAGGAGCTGAGTTTCATTCTAGAGTCCAGGTTTGTAGAGAAACCATGGTTAGATTGAGATTATACATGGGGAGACGATTGCAAGACAGGATGAGATCTGGGAAGAATTTTGTTGTCATCTGCCAGGGAAATTGTTACAGGACTCATTGAATGCAATAACACGAGTAAGTTTCCTTTTGATTCTGGGACTCAGCAATTTTCCCTGTGGATTAAGACAAACCAATGCCTGAAGGTCTCCTGTGCTTATTTTACCATCTGCTCCCGTCATAAACACTGGAGCATGCATTTCCTAGAAGTGGTTTCATAGCTCCTGTGTGTAAATGGAAAAGGGGAGTATAACGATGGGAATCCTGGAAGTTATCTTAATGTTTTCAAAGGAAAGGAACCCACACTGCTCCCCAGAGTTCCTTTCCAATGACCCTGCAGTGGGAACGGAGGACAATGTATTGCTGGGTGCTTAAAATCCTCCCTCAGCGAAGCACAAAGAGACACTTTGTAAAGAAAAAAAGAGCAAGCATAGGTTCTCTGCGGGACCTTGTGGAGTGGTGTTTTCACATTGGTCTCTTTGGCTCAATTATACATAATCAGAAAAAAATGTGGGTTACTAGGAAGAGACAAAAAGCAGTGGCTAAAATACCAAAGTTGGCATGTGTTCTTTTTTTAAAAGAAAATGCATATATTTTTAATAAATGTTTATTTTAAAAAGAAATGTAAAGCTTTTTTTTTTTTTTTTCTCGTGGCTGTGTGATATACCCAGGCTTTGTGCTATGTGCTATTTATATGTGTTATTTCCTTTTATTCCCACAATGCCCCATGAAGTAGTATATCATTATTATCCTCATTTTTGCAGATAAAGAAACCAGGCTCAGAGGATACATAAATTGCCTAAAGTCACACGACTGAGAAATGGCAGAGCCAAGAGTCAGACTGCGATTTGTCCACCTCCAAAGCCTGGATCTTAAGCACTGCACACACTACCTGACTGATACTTACTATGGACCATACTAATACAATCAGAACCTTTACGAAACAGATTCTCAAGCTATGCATATGCCCATTAAATCACACATACATATACAACTTAGCAATTCAATGTTTTCATCAGTTTAGTAACTGAGCAAGTTGAATAATAAACGCAGGATAAATTGGGTGTCAAGAGGCCTATATATATGGACACCTTGAATAAGACCTAATTCATAATCTACCTTTTCTTCTTAAGTTTACTCCTGCCTATTATTTTGTCATTGGTGAACATATGAACCACATATGGGAAATGTCAGACTGTGAAAAAAGCCCTGGAGTGGACAAACATCCCAGCCCTGGTTTAGTTAAGAACTGATCTTTCTCCCTACCAGCTCTTTCTGCCCCTGCGTCAGCCTTACTTTCTGGTGGGCTCTCCCATGTAGAATCAACAAGGTCATGGGTTACCAGCAGCCCCGCATGTAGTAATTCCAGCAACAGGAGAGTTTCTCAGTCCTGAGAGTCCTGGCAGAAATCTCAGAGCTTGCTCTCAGTGGTCCCAGCAGGTAATGGTCACCCCTGAATCCATCTCTATGGCCATGAGAAGCGGATATAATACATGCACAGGGTCTGGATTCCCTGCTCAGCCCTGAGCTATGGAGTGGGATCATTTGAATCTGTGGACTGGCGGTAGGGAAGATGAGTTTTTCTAAGAGAAAATTGGGGAGCTAGTACCAAAGGGTGCTGAAAAGGCAGAAATCGTAGATATCTACAACATAATTCCTACTTTCAGGAAGTTTGCCATCTAGCGAGGAGACAAGAAAATAGGGAATAATGCATAGTCTGATTAATTGCATGCTATGTGCTACCCAGAAGGGCATTTAATAAAGTCTTGTGGGTGGAGGTGGAGGAAGGATGGACGGCCAGAGAGAACTCTCCAGAGGATGAAGTCACTAAGCCAAGACATTAAATGACACAGGAGGTAGGCAGACAAACTACTAAAAAAGGAGCATTCAGGCTGAGGAAATAGCCTGTGCAAAGGCCTGAAGATTTAAGAGAATTGACCGACTTCAGGGGATGTAGAGAGTAGAACAAGGGGGCGGGGGTACTGCTGGTGGAAGCGTAGGAAAGAAAAGAGGGCCAGGGCTGTCAGAAGAAAGTACCACAGTGGCCAGTCACGGTGGCTCCCACCTGTAATCCCAGTACTTTGGGAGGCCGAGGTAGGTGGATCCCGAGGTCAGGAGTTTGAGACCGGCCTGACCAACATGGTGAAACCCTGTCTGTACTAAAAATACAAAAATTAGCCTGGTGTGATGGTGGGCTCGGAAGGCTGAGGCAGGAGAGTCACTTGAAACTGGGAGGCAGAGGTTGCAGTGAACCGAGATCACACCACTGCACTCCAGCGAAACTCCATTTCAAAGAAAAACAAAAGAACAACAAACAGGGTGGCTTAAGCAACAGAATGGGTTGCTCACAATTCTGGAGACCAGATGCTTGGAATCAAGGTGTTAGCGGGTTGGTTCCCTCTGAGGCTGTGAGGAAAGGAGCTGCTCCTGTCCCCTCTCCTTGGCTTACAGATGGCCATGTTCATGTCCGCATGGCATTCTCCCTCTATCTCCACATCATTTTCCTTCTGTATGTGTCTGTCTCTGTGTCCAAATTTCTCATTTTTATAAGGACTCCAGCTGCCTAGGATTAGAGCCCATCCTAATGACTTCATTTTTTTTTATTTTATTTATGTATTTCTTTGAGACAGAGTTTTGCTCTCGTTGCCCAGGCTGGAGTGCAATGGTATACTCTCAGCTCACTCCAACCTCTGCCTCCTAGGTTCAAGCAATTCCCCTGCCTCGGCTTCCGAAGTAGCTGGATTACAGACGCCTGCCTCCATATTTCCAGCTAATTTTGTGTATTTAGTAGAGATGGGGTTTCTCCATATTGGTCAGGCTGGTCCTGAACTCCCGACCTCAGGTGATCCACCCACCTCGGCCTCCCAAAGTGTTGGGATTACAGGCGTGAGTGCCCTGCCTAATGACCTCACTTTAACTTGATTACCTCTGTAAACGCCCTAGCTCCAAGTAAGCTCACATTCTGAGGTGCTGAGGGTTAGGACTTCAACGTAGGAATTTTAAGGGAACACAATTCAATCCATAGTAGGGGACAAGATAGGGGCCAGGCCATGAAGGGACTCATAAGATACATTGAGGAGTCTAGACTTGTTTTGAAACAGCGGGACATCACTGAAGAGTTTTAAGCAAGACAGTGCTGCTATAACCCTTTCACCTTAGAAAGATGAGTCCAGCTACAATGGATGGAGTGTTAAGGACATGGGAGGGGTAGCACAGTACATTTGTGTGAGTTAGTCTGATAAATCGCTGTGCCCTCCTTATTCTACAGACATGAGAAATGATGAGTACCCAACATATCGAATTTAGGACATAAAGAATGATGGGATGACTAAGTGTGATGGTTCATGCCTGTAATCCCAACACTTTGGGAGGTCGAGGTGAGTGGATCACCTAGGTCAGGAGTTCAAGACCAGCCTGCCCAACATGGCAAACTCCTATCTCTACGAAAAATACAAAAATTAGCCAGGCGTGGTGGCACGCGCCTGTAGTCCCAGATACTTGGAGGCTGAGGCAGGAGAATCTCTTGAACCGGGAATCGGAGGTTATAGTGAGCCGAGATTATGCCACTGCACTCCAGCCTGGGTGACAGAGTAAGACTCTGTCTCAAAAAAGAATGATGGGGTTTGGGAGGCAGGCAAAAGAAAAGGTAACAACTTAGCTCATGGCAATAACCCAGCCAAAAGGTAGATGGTGGTGGAAATGGAGAGAGGAAGTAGTTTGAAACATGTTAATAGATTGCAAAATATGGACTTGATTATTGGGTATGGATGGGCAAGGAGAGAGAGATTCTGGATTTGGAGGAGGAAGAGCTCAATTTGGAGCGTATGTTAGTGCCATTCACAGAAGTAAGACCAGGATGAGGAAGAGTTACTTGATAGGAAAAGTAATGAATTTGATTTTTGATCATCTGGTATCTGAGGGACACTCAAGTCAAAAGTCTTCACTAGAGAGATATGGAGCTTAGAGTGCCTTCACTGGAGATATAGATATGAAAGGGGTCAGCATTCAGATGTTAACTGAGATCATGAGAATAGCTATGACCTATACAGTATATGGAGTGAGAATAAAAGAGGATCCTGAGATATGCCAACATTTAAGGTATTGGCAAAGGAGAGTGAGAGGGAGTGGCTAGAGAAACAGGAGGGGATGGTATTCCTATCACTAAGGCTGGAGAAAATTTCAGGAATGAGGGGGTCTTTAATTCCTTCTAATGCTACTGTGTTCCACTAAGATAAGGAAAGAAAAATGTTCATTTGATTTAATAATAAGAAGGTGTTTTATAATAATAATATATATAATAATCAAGGTGAGAGCAATTTGGATGTAGTGGTGAGGCCAGGTGGGTACAAACTGAGGAATTTAAGGAGGTCAGTAAGTGGAGACAGTGAATCCAGGTGTTTCTCTCAAGAAGTGTGGCAATGTAAGAGGAAGATACACAAGACCATAGCAGAGAGTCAGACATTTAAAGGACTAATTTTCAAGAGGAGAGAGATATGAGCTGATTTCAAAGCTAATGAGAATTAGGTAGTGTAAGATAGAGAAAAGGAGGCAGAGAATGAGATCCAGGTTAGGTTGCCTTTGGGATGTTGAGGCAGGAGAGAAAGAGGAGGGTGGGTAGAGATGCAGGTCTGTGTGCAGGTCATACAGGTGTGGTGGGAGGGCACTGAGGAAATTTTCACAGGGTGGCTTCCATTTGATACTTGAAACAAGATGGAGAGATAACACTCACCTATGCGGCAGAAGATGAATGAAGTTGGAGTTTTAATAACAGTGGATAACGTCTGAATTAAGAGCTGTGGAGAATGGGAGAGAGAACTGATTCGGAGACATAGAAGGATGCCTGGGAAGAGTTGGAAAACTTGACTGTAGATCATGCCCTCTGCACAATGCTAGGACTTTTCATCAGCAACCCAAAAGTGGAAGGAGAGAAGGCAGAGAGGCAAGTTGAGCCAGGTTGAGGGTGCTTTAGAAATGGGTATGAAAGCAACAAAACAGAACTGGGTGCTCAGGATATGACTATAGATGAAGTAAAATAGCCAACCATGGAATACACAAAGTATTATGCTAAAAGTGAAGCTAAGAGTCAGAAAGTGGTAGGATTAAAAAAAATTAGAAGTGGACTAAGTATTGATGCAATACTACTAATCATGTAATTATATTGCCATCATCATGATCATAATGTAAATGGCTACCCATGTTCACCGTTTAGTAGGAAAGATAACGACTGAAAAGTTTTCATTTGATTTAATAAGAAGATTGCAAGCAACCAAGGTGAGAGCAACTTGGGCACAGTCATGAGGCTAGGTGGGGGAGACTTGGGAATGCTCAAAATGGAAGCCTTGATACTCACATGCCTAGACTGACAGAAGTCCATGTTATCACACCAAAGCCCATATCACACCCAAATGTTAAGGCACGTCCTTGTGTCCAGTAATGGGAAGAGGGATCCACTGCTCCTATCTTTTGTAATGGAACTGGAACAGAAACACATATTCTTCGAGACTAGAGATCCTACAATAATCAACTAAGATGGGTTGTTTTGAGACGGGCCTGGGTGCCTCCTGGCCTCTAGGTGAAGGATTTGGTATCACAGTTGCCAAGAGGGAAGTCCAGGGACTTTCCACTTACTCCTGCTACCAGCCTAGGAGGCTCATCGAAAGGTGTGGTGTTACTACCCTTGGTATCATGCCTAGGCAAGACATTCCCATGCCCCAGTAAGCTTGGACTTCCACCAGGGGCTGGCAGAGAACTCTGAGTGGTATGACCCTCTAGAAAAGCGTGTTCAATCCTGTGCTCTTGTTACGCATTTCCCAGGCAAGATTTGAGCCCCGTGTGCCTCTGCTGTGTATCAGATTGGTAAAGCTTCACACAGTTACTTTCCCAGGGTCTGGCAAGGACAAGACCCCGTGAGGGTGACCATATAATTTATTATCTAGCACAACATTTTTGTTCAAGACAAATGTAAAATCCTAAAGGAGGCCAAGACAATAGGCATATTCCGGACTATCCCAGGCAAAATAAGGGCCATGATCACCCTAAATACAGCCACTGGAAGGACCTAGAACCCTCATACACTTTCATTTACCATAGTTGTTCAGTTGACATGGTGCAGGGCCAGGCTACTCGGTCTTATCTCTTTCTAGCCTTAAGATAATTTGATTGACAACCTTCCTCCTTGCCTGACACCAGGTTTTCCTTCCTTCCTTCCTTCCTTCCTTCCTTCCTTCCTTCCTTCCTTCCTTCCCTCCTTCCTTCCTTCCTTCCTTCCTTCTTTCCTTCCTTCCTTCCTTCCTTTTCCTCCCTTCCTTCCTTCCTTCCTTCCTTCCTTCCTACCGTCCTTCCTTCCTCTCTTTCTCTCTTTCTTTCTCTCCTTCTCCTTCTCCTTCTTCCTTTGAGAGAGAGTTCTTGTCGCCCATGCTGGAGTGCAATCTCGCGATCTCAGCTCACTGCAACCTCCACCTCCTGGGCTCTAGTGATTCTGCTGCCTCAGCCACCCAAGTAGCTGGGATTACAGGCACCCACCACCACACCCAGGTAATTTTTAAATATTTTTTTAGTAGAGATGGGGTTTCACCATGTTGGCCAGGCCGGTCTCAAACTCCTGACCTCAGGTGATCCACTCCCTTCAGCCTCCCAAAGTGCTGGGATTTCACACGTGAGCTACTGCACACAGCCCAGGTTTTCTTTAGAAGTGGTTTCCAAGCCACTTCTCCCTACAAGGTCTCTCTAACTTTAAATCTTAAGCTAAAACCTTTACCTCTTGGTCTCTGCCCTCCTCAAAACCTCTGAATTGACATACAACCAATTCAACCTTCTTCAGCAGTACCTGTGACAAGAGGCATCTGGAGAAACAGCCTATATTGATCTTAGGGTTGGGATGTCTGTCCCCAGAACATAAGGACCTACCTACCTTACCTCTACACAATCAAGAGAGGTCACTAAACTGAGAACTCCCTATAATAAAAACAATCTCATCCAAAAGAGAACACTGTAGCCCAGAAGGCGTGCCATGAGGCACCCTCTTGCAGTAGCTAATATTAATTTAATATTAACCCTAGCTACTTGGGAGGCTGAGGCAGGAGAATCACTTGAACCCGGGAGATGGAGGTTGCAGTGAGTGGAGATGGTGCCATTGTGCTCCAGCCTGGGTGATAGGGTGAGACTCCGTCTCAAAAAAAAAAAAAAAAAAAAAGGTACAGGAGATCATGTGTGATCTGCTGGAGCTTACATCATAGGCAGAGATGAAGAATCTCAGAGATGGGAGCCATGGTGTGTTTACCTAGCCACAGGCCTGCTGAAAGAATTCATTCAGCAATCTCTCAGATAGAGAGGTCTGGAGTTCAGAGTGCCTTCAACAGAGATACAGATATGGAAGGGATCAGCATTTGGATGTTAACTGAGATCAAGAGAATAACTATGACCTACTGAATATGTGGAGTGAGAATAAAAGAGGATCTTGAGGAATACCAACATTTAAGGTATTGGCAAAGGAGAATGAGAGGGAGTGGGTAGAAAACCAAGAAAGGATGGTATGCCTATCAGCAAGGCTGGAGAAAACTTCAGGAATGAGGGGGGTCTTTAATTCCTTCTAATGCTACTGTGTTCTATTATCTCCCAGATAGATTGCTGACAGAGGAGGTGACTTCTCAGAGGGAATTAACCACAGCCTGGATTTACTGTGTGTTTGAGGAAGTTCTAGTCCTGTGGACAGTCCACGAATGAGCGAGAGCGTAAGTAAGAGCTTGGGGATGAGTAAGATCTGGGTTTGAATCCTATTACTACCACTTGTACAATTTAAAACAAATTTTAAACATCATTCTGAACCTCAATTTCCCCACTGGAGAAATGGAGTAAATCATAGTACCTGTCTCTCAAGGCTGTGTGATGCAGATTAAATGGATAATATTTTCAAAGGACTTTGCCCAGTTCCTGGCAAACAGTAAACACTGGATAATGTTACCTCTTATCATACGTATTGGCAACGACACGTGATAAGGCTACGGTAGAAGAAATGTTAGGTGATATTAGAGTATATAGTTGGATCAATAACATAGTGGGGAAGTGGGGTAGGGAAAGTTTTCTAGACATCAAATTTGGGTCATCAAAGAGAAGGAGTTCACATTGAGATACCATCTCACGCCAGTCAGAACGGCTATTACTAAAAGGTCTGGCAAGTTTCGGCGGCTCATGCCTGTAATCCCAGCATTTTCAAGGCTGAGGTGGGCAGATCATGAGGTTAAGAAATCGAGACCATCCTGGCCAACATGATGAAACCCCACCTCTACTAAAAATACCAAAAATTAGCTGGGTGCAGTGGCACACGCCTGTAGTCCCAGCTACTCGGGAGGCTGAGGCACAAGAATCGCTTGAACCCGGGAGGTGGAGGTTGCAGTGAGCCGAGATCGTGACACTGCACTCTGGCCTGGCAACAGAGAGAGATTCCATCTCAAAAAACAAAACAAAACAAAACCAAAACAAGACGATCTAAAAACAACAGAACAACAGATGCTGGTGAGGCTGCAGAGAAAAGGGAACACATACAGTGTTAGTGGGAATGTACATTAGTTCAGCCACTGTGGGAAATGGTTTGGATATTTCTCAAAGAACTTAAAATTGAACTATCATTTGATCCAGCTGTCCCATTACTGGATATACATCCAAAGCAAAATAAATTGTTCTACCAAAATGACATGCACTCGTATGTTCATTGCAGCATGAATAATAGCAAAGATATGAAATCAGCCTTGGTGCCCATCAACAATGGTTTGGATAAAGCAAGTGTGGTACATATGTACCATGGAATACTACACAGGCATAAAAAAAAATGAAATCGTGTCCTTTGCAGCCACACGGATGCAGCTGGAAGCCATTATCCTAAGTGAATTGAGGCAGAAACAGAAAACCAGATACTGCATGCTTTCACTTATAAGTGGGAGCTAAACATTGAATACTCACAGTTATAAAGATGACAACAGTAGACAATGGGGACTATGAAAAGGGGAAGGGAGGGAGCTTTCCAGGTTTGAAAAACTACCTATTGGGTGCTATGCTTAGTACCTGGGTGACGGATCAATTGTACCTCAAACTTCAGCCTTACACGATATACCCATGTAGCAAACCTGCTCATGTATTCCTTGAACCTAAAATAAAAGATGAAATTACAGAAAAAAAAAAAAGCCACAGAGGAGTCAAAAGTACTCCCACCAGAGGAATTCACATATGTGAGGACTTACAGGCAAAATAAACAAGTTGCACTGCAAAAAGCTGGGTGAATCGCAGAACAGTTGGAACAGAGCACAGTCGTATAGCTAGGGTGGAGGGAGGGGAAGACCAGGAAGAATTGCTGGGATATCCAGACAGAAAGCCAGAGTGAGGGTCACAAAAGTGGAGGAAGCTGGTTGGGCATGGTGGCTCATGCGTGTAATCACCGCATTTTGGGAGGCTGAGGTGGGTGGATCACCTGAGGTCGGGAGTTCAAGACCAGCCTGACCAACATGTAGAAACACCATCTCTACTAAAAATACAAAATTAGCTGGGTGTGGTGGCACATGCTTGTAATCCCAGCTACTGGGGAGGCTGAGGCAGGAGAATCACTTGAACCAGATGGCGGAGGTTGCGGTGAGCAAGATCGCACTATCGTACTCCAGGCTGGGCAACAAGAGAAACTCTGTCTCAAAAAAAAAAAAAAAAAAGAAAGAAAGAAAAAAAGAAAAAAGTAGAGGAAGCTGGGCAGATCCAGCAAATATTCATAAGTATTAGTAGAAATACAAAGACTTGGAATTGATAGAATAGAAAAGCTGGGATGGGAAGAGAGGAGAGAAAGGGAAGATCCAAAAGTCATTCTTGTCTATCTTTACTTCTATAGATAGCCCTGCCTTTACCACAGTGCCTTCCCAACAGTGAATACTCAATCAAGATTAAACAAAATACATAATATTCTCTTAAACTTATTTTTCTGGCCTCTACATCTGCATGTTGTCACATGAGATTCTGATGATCCACCAACAGATGTATCCCCTTGCTCCTCTACTAGGTAATTTAAATTTTTGCACCTGGCACCCAGCCTACCTCTACCATCAAAATCCCCAAAGAGAAGAAAGATATCTAAGGTTAACGTGCAAGCAGTGCATGGACCGTTACAGTAGAAAGGGCTCTGTGAGGTCCAGGCAGGCAGGCAGACAGACAGACCTGACCTACCTTGAAGGTTTGCTCCACTGCCATAGGGAGTTTTCTGGGAATCCAAACATTGGAGAGGTACAAATGAGTTGCTTATCATCTAGAGTGGCATGGAAGCTGTAGAATTTTCTCCTAGCACTTATAAGAAGCAGGCATTGCAGTTAGGTGGAAGAGAGATAGACTCATGAAAAAGCCTTGTGGTCTGTAACGAGGATATACTCAACAGTGACCTAAACTGACATCCAGAAATTAGATGCACACAGGCTTCCGAGCCGATGATGGCAAATAACTGTAATAACCAGGCTGAAGCTCAACAACCTCTCCTCCACCCTCCAGTCATGGTACCACATATGGTACACCCTCTGCCCCTTAGAAAAATGAGTGCCAATGCTGGAAAAAGGAGATAACTCTTGAATGCCTAACATTGTTTCTGCTACTCCATAGAATGGGTCTGAAGTCGCAAAGTCCAGTCATGGAAAATACACCTGAGTTTGTGAATTGGAATCCAAACCTACTATCCTTTTCTCTTTCCTAACGTTGCATATCTCTGTTTTCTCTCTTGGACTCGTCATCTATTTCTTTTATTGTTTTATCATAACAGTAATTTTTATATTTATTAATCATTTTTGTTTTTATCCATATTCTTCTACCTTTATTAATGTATTCCTCTATGTTGCTTGATATTGATTTCTTTTCTTTCTTTCTGTTTCTTTTCTTTCTTTTCTTTCTTTCTTTCTCTTTCTTTCTTTCTTTCTTTCTTTTTTTTTTTTTTTTTTGACACGGAATTTGGCTCTTGTTGCCCAGGCTGGAGTGCAATAGGACTATCTAGTTCCCTGCAACCTCCACCTCCTGAGTTCAAGCATTCTCCTGTCTCAGCCTCCCGAGTAGCTGGGATTACAGGCATTTGACACCACACCTGGCTAATTTTTGTATTTTCAATAAAGATAGGGTTTCTCCATGTTGGTCAGGCTGGTCTCCAACTCCAGATCTCAGGTGATCCGACTGCCTCAGCCTACCAAAGTGCTGGGATTACAGGGGTGAAAAACACCACCTGGCTGATAATGATTTTCTATTTTTCCTCTTTTTGGGCTTTTTGAGATAAAAGCATAACTTGTTTCTTTCTTTCTGATAACACTAAAAAATCTCTCTGAATTTGAGTGCAGTTTTGAGGTGAAACTATGGGTTTTTATGCAATATTTACATACTAGTATGTTTCTATATATTCTGTAATTACATTCTTGATTTCCTTTTTGATCTAAGAGGTAACTTAGAAGACTGCCTTATAATTTCCAAGTGTTTAAGCTTCTATTTTTTAATTAATATATAAATATTAATTTTTAAAATATGATACAGAGAAGTGCACCATCATAAGTGTACAGCTTGATACATTTTTATTAAATGAGTATTCTCAATGTAACCACCACTTAAATCAAGAAATTGGACATTTCTGTTACCAGAACTGTAGAAGCCCTCTGTGTGCCACCTCCCAGGTACTACAGCACTCTTTCTCAGCTCCCCCAAGATAAGTTCCATACTGACTTCTATTATCATTGATTCACTTTGCTTGTTTTTAAACTTGATGTAAATGAAATCATACAGTATATACTGTTCTGTATCTGGCCTTTTTATGCTCAGCCTCCATTGTGAGATTCATCCACATTTTCATCCATTGTTGGTGAAGCATGAATATATTCCTTTTTCTTTCCGTGTATACACCACCTTTGTATGATAATGAATTCATACAATTCATTGTATTGTGTGAATACACCACCTTTTTATTTATTCACTATGTTGTCAATGGAGACTTCAAGTGGTTTTAATTTTTGACTATTACAAATGTTGTCAATACAAACATTCTAGCACGTGCCTTTTGTGGCAAATATGTCCACATTTCTGTTGAACGAGTGAAATTAGTGGGTCATGAAGTGTGCATACTGCTTAGCCTTAGCGCATACTGCAAACACAGCTCTCTAAAGCACTGTACTGATTTTCCTCCCACCAAAATGCATTCTATGACAGTCTCACTTGGTCTGCATCCTCATCAACACTGGTATAGCCAGTCTCTTTTCATTTTAGCTCTCCATGGGTGTGTGGTGGTATTTCATTCTCATATCAATGGCATATATTGGATGACTAACAAGGTTGAGCAACTTTTTGTGTTCTTGGAACATTTGGATAGTGACTATTCAAATCTCTTGATCTCTTGTCAATTTATCCTGAAGGTTTCTTCCTTTTTCCCATTGATTTATAGGATTCTTCTCTTTCTTTCTTTCTTTTTTTTTTTTCCTTTTGTGAGATGGAGTCTTGTTCTGTCACGTGGGCTGGAGTGCAGTGGCACGATCTTGGCTCACGGCAACCTCATTTCCCGGGTTCAAGTGATTCTCCTGCTTCAACCTCCCAAGTAGCTGGGATTACAGGCAACCAACACCATACCTGGCTACATTTTTTTGTATTTTTAGTAGAGACGGGGGTTTTACCATGTTGACCAGGCTGTTCTTGAACTCCTGACCTCAGGCGATCCACCAGCCTCAGCCTCCCAAAGGGCTGGGATTACAGGCGTGAGCCACCGCTCCGGGCCCTGGAGGCTCTCTCTCTATGTACACACATACACACACACGCGCACACGCGCACACATACCCACACATACACGCACACTTGTGTACACATATATATATACACACATGTATCTATCTATGTATCTATCTATCTATCAATCATCTATTTTTCTTTGAGACAGGGTCTCGCACTGTTTCTCTGTTGCCCAGGTTGGAGTGTGGTGGCCTGATCTCGGCTTACTGCAGCTTTGACTCCATGGGCTCAGGTGATTCTCCTACCTCAGCATTCTGGGTAGCTGGGACTATAGGCATGCGCCACCAGGTCTGGCTAATCTTTGTGTTTTTTTAGTAGAGATATTGCCTAGGCTGGTTTGAACTCCTGGGCTGAAGTGATCTGTCTGCCTCGGCTTCCCAAATTGCCGAGATTACAGGTGTGAGCCACCATGCCCATCCGGATTCTTTATATTTTTGGAGTTGAGTTCTCTTTCTCTGTGTTTCATGAAGGTTGAATGTATTGCAAATAATTTGTCCCACTCTGATGATTTCTTTTTCATTCTGTTTTTTATTTTTTGAGACAGGGCCTCACTCTGTTCCCAAGACTGGAGTTCAGTGGTACAGTCTCCACTCAATTCAGCCTCCACCCTCCCAAGCTCAAGTGATCCTCCCACCTCAGCTTGCAGAGTAGCTGAGACTACAGGCCCTGCCACCAGGTCTGGGTAATTGTTGATTTTGTTGTTGTTGTTGTTGCAGAAATGGAGTTTTGGAGTTTCCCAGGCTAGTCTCGACCTCTTGAGCTCAAGTGATCTTCCTGCCTCAGCCTTTCAAAGTGCTAGGATGACAGACATGTGCCATGGGGCTTGGCCTTTTTAGTTCTCTTAATGGTATCATCAGATGAACCATTAAGAACCAAAGTTCTTAACTGTTAAGTAGTCCAATTTGCCAATATTTCCTTTAAGATTAGAATATTTGGTGTCATGTTTAAGAAATCATTGTCTACCACAAGATCATGAAGAACTTTTTCTCCTGTTTTATATTTTGATTTTTATTTCTTTTGAAAAACAGTAATTTTTGCGGTTTTTTTTTCCAGAAAAAGATGAGTAGTTGATAAACCTTTTCAGTCATTGCCTGTCGACTTCCTTTTGTCCTCGTTTGTGAATATTAGGCCAGATGTAGACTTTTGAGTTTTATTTGAGTTATGACCTATTTTCGTGGGTGCCCTGTAATCTTGCTCCAAATTTTATTGGCATTGAGCATTGCAGATGTGAGCATGAGGCAAACTAGCTTCTCTTTTTGGAGACAAAGTACTTTTTTTCTGGTGTGTGTGTGCGTGTCTTCAAAATTCAGAGATTTAACCAAGATATGTCTAGGGATTTTGTTTTTCTTGTGCAGTAATATTTTCTAGCCCTTAGCGAAATATTTTAATTTTGACTTGGACCTTTCTTCAGCTCTGCAAAATGTTTTTTTGTTTGTTTCTTTGTTTTGTTTTTTGAGACAGAGTTTCAATGTTACTGCCCAGGCTGTAGTGCAATAGCCGGATCTCGGCTCTCCACGACTTCCGCATGCGAAGTAGCTGGGATTACAGTCATGCGCCACCATGCTCAGATAATTTCGCATTTTTAGTAGAGACGGGGTTTCTCCCTGTTGGTCAGGCTGGTCTCAAACTTCCAACCTCAGGTGATCTGCCCACCTCGGCCTCAAAAAGTGCTGGGATTTCAGCCATGAGCTACCGTGCCTGGCCTTTTTAAGTATTTTTTATGCTTATTTCTTCTTCATCATCTGCTCTGCAAATTGTATTACAAATTTGTTTGAATATGCTGAAAAAATATTCCACATCTATTTTCTTTTTCCTCACCATTTCATTGCATTACCTACTTTTCCCCGCTGAATTTTGGGATCATTCTTCCAGCCCATCTTCTAATACAGTAATTCCATTTTGGGCAGTGCCAGATCTGCTATTTCCTGCCTCCGTGGAGATTCATTAGTTTGGAAGTCATGCGTTTCTTATCCAAGAACTCTTTCTTGTTTAATGTGGCTCTTCTTCATGGCAACCAGCTCTTGTTATATTAAAGCAGCTTTCTCTCAGTTCTCACCAAGAATACAAATTAGAGTGAAAAAATATATTTCCCTTACTTCTTGCATAACTTTCACTAGCAGCTATTTTCTCTGGATTCTCAGATTAGTCTCCCTGTTTTATGGAGGTAATAGTCTATAATAAAAGCACAGGCATTTGAACTAGAAAAACTCGGGTTTGAATCCTAGTTCTGACCCTTGAATGACAGTTAACCTAAACCCTCTGAGCTTGGTTTATTTGATAGGTATAGTCAAACCCTCATCGTGGAGTTTTCGAAGGATTAAATAGGATAATGTATGTTATAGCACTTACAGTAGTACTTGGCTCTATAGTTTATTATTATTAGCTTCTACATTCTCATCACTATTATATTGAAATATTAAGTCTTTTTTCTGCTTGTCAGTCTCACATAGAGAGGTCTGGTTACTTAAGACTTGGTAGCTGAGTTGGACAGAAAGGCATCAGGTCAGAAATGGTACAAATTTCAGTTTAATTTCTCCCAAAAGTTACTACACATAGTAAATCTACCTGGCCAGTATTCCCTTACTCAGAAATCTCCTGTACCATTTTTTGACAGGATTGTGAAAGGGACCTTTCTCTAATTTTCATGAGTGACACAGAATGCTCTATTACGTTTGATGAATTATTTCAAATGGATATTGGAGGGAGAAATGAGTCAAAACTACTGGCTTTTGTTAACATTTTGTTACCAGAAGTTGAATGTAAAATTTACTAAAAATAAAGAAAATTAACACATAAATATTTTAGATGAAAAAGTAGTCAATATTTCTATCCTTTGGGGATAAGGGAGACTTCTAGGCATTAAACCAAAGGCATAAAACGTAAAGGAAATATTGATGGATCTGACCACATCAAAAATGTAGAATTCTGGCTGGGCATGGTCCCTCACACCTGTAACCCCAGCACTTCAGGAGGCTGAGGTGGGTGGATCACCTGAGGTCAGCAGTTCAAAAGCAGGCTGACCAACATGTTGAAACCCTGTCTTTACTAAAAATACAAAATTGGCCAGGTGTGGTGGCTCATGCCTATAATCCCAACTACTTGGGAGGCCGAGGCAGGATAATCGCTTGAGCCTGGGAGATGGAGGTTGCAGTGAGCCGAGATTGTGCTATTGCACTCCAATATGGGCAACAAGGGTGAAACTCCGTCTAAAAACATGTTGAAAAGGAAAGGCCAAACTAGAGAAAACATTTGCCATAAGATACAATATCATTAGTATAATTAATATGACTAAAAATATTTTAAAAATCAGTAAGAAAATGTAGACCTACAACAGAAAAATGGGCTAAGGACATAGAGAATTAATTAACCAAAGAAGAAGTACTAACGGCCATGAAATTTGTGAGAAAATGTTTAATGTGGTAAAAACAAGTGCAAATTAAAACAGCATAATATGCTATTTCTCATCTATTCATCTCGCAGGATTATTAAGAGCAGTAATACTCAGCATAGGTTAGGGTATGGGGAAAATGGCGTATTTACACGCTGTAGTTGGGACGGCGAAAATTTCCATTTTTGATCTACAGGATAATTTGGCAATACATATAAAAAGTTTTAAAACATGACACACTTCAATACAGAAATTCTGATTATTTAATGTTGATCTTAAGTAAAGATATGCAAAAAGTTTTAACCATTAACATGTTGATCACAGAGATATTTAGAATAACAGAAGATAAGAAAGAACATATTGTCCTAACAACAGTCTGATTCTATTTTTGAAACACGTTTATAGATTTCCAGTGTTATCTTGATTAGTAAGAATCTGGGCATTTTTCATTTTTTAAATGAATCTCAATTTTCCAATTTTTTTCCTCAATAACATTAAAATGTATAACACGTTTATATGTAAACACATATACTGCTGGACTTTATTTACTAACATTTTATTAATAATTTTTGTATCTATTCTTGTAGGCGATATTGGTTTGTTGTTTTGGCATTTGTGCCATCTTCATCGGTTTGATAACAGAGTTAAGACCATTTCATAAAGTGAGTTTGGATGCCTTCATTTTGTTTCTGTGCTCTGAAATACTTAAGTAGCAGAAGAATTCTCTGTTGTTTGAAGCTTTGAAAGTGTTCCCCATAACACCATATGGGCCTGGCTACTTTGGGGAGTATTGTTCCTTGAAAAGTTTTCCAAGTTTTTCAGTGTTTCTGGTCCCCTCATGCTTCCTACCTATTTTTGAAAAACCTGTAGCATGCCAGGCACAGTGGCTCATGCCTGTAATCTCTGCACTTTGGGAGGCAGAGGCGGGTGGATCACCTGAGGTCAAGAGTTCGAACACAGCCTGGCCAACATGGTGAAACCCATCTTTACTAAAAATACAAAAATTAGCTGGACATGGTGGTAGGTGCCTGTAATTCCAGCTACTCAGGGAGGCTGAGGCACGAGAATCGTTTGAACCCAGGAGGTGGAGGTTACAGTGAGCCGAGATTGCACCACTTGCACTCCAGCCTGGGAGACAAATAAAGAGCTTACTTTAAAATAAGTAAACATAAGATTGCAAAAGTATTCTCTTATACATTTTTTGCATCTGTGATTAAATCTTTTTTCTTGTGTGTAAAGTTGTGTGTTTTTCTTCTTTTTACCTTTCTATCTATTCATTTTGTGTATCTCTTTGAAATAACAAGTCCTGAAATTAACTGATCAATTTACACCTTTAATTCATTCTAAGGTCTGTATTGGGCCTGACACTTGCACCGTGAGACTTGAAAAGCTGCAAACACTCACCATCAGCCCATAAAAACAGCCAGGAGGTGGGATATACCCTGCAAAGGCACAGGGGCAGAACAATCCAAGACCGTGGGAGCCCACCTCTTGCATCAGCATGACCTTGATGTGAAACATGGAGTCAAAGGAGATCATTTTGGATCTTTAAATTTTGACTATCTTGCTAGATTTCTGACTTGCATGGGGCCTGTAACCCCTTTGTTTTGGCCAATTACTCCCATTTGGAACAGCTGTATTTACTCAATTACCTGTACCCTCATTGTATCCAGGAAGTAACTAGCTTTGGATTTTATGGGCTTTGGATTTTACAGGCTTATAGGCAGAAGAGACTTGCCTTATCTCAGATGAGACTTTGGACAGCAGACATTTGAGTTAATGCTGAAATGAGTGAAGACTTTCGGAGACTGTTGAGAAGGCATGATAAGTTTTGAAATGTGAGGACATGAGATTTGGAGAGGCCAGGAGCAGAATCATATGGTTGGGCCATGTCCCTACCCACATCTCAACTTGAGTTGTATCACTCAGAATTCCCACGTGTTCGAGGAGGGACCCAGGGGAAGGTAGTTGAATCCCTGGGGCAGAGATTTCCATGTTATTGTTGTGATAGTGAATAAGTCTCACAAGGTCTGATGGGTTTTCAAGGGTTCGTCTTTTGCTTCTTTTGCTTCCTTCTCATTCTCTTGCCACTGCCATGTAAGAAGTGCTGTTCATCCACCACCATAACGCTGAGACCTCCTCAGCCATGTGGAACCCTTAATCCAATTAAGCCTCTTTTTCTTCCCCATCTCAAGTATGTCTTTATCAGCAGTGTGAATGTGGACTAGTACATTTGGTATTTTCAAACTTCTTAATATTTTTGGAGAGAATAGATATGTAGTATCTTGTGCATTTTCCTGATTACTAATGAGGGTGAGAAAATTTTTATGTTTTGGGGACTTTCTCTTTTGTGAAATCCCTATTAATGTCTTTTCCCAATTTTCTGTTGGGTTGCTATTTTCAAAATTAATTCATAGGAGCTCCTTATACTTCGTCAATATGATATTAATCTTCCATAGGTTTTAGGTACTGCAAATGTCTTCCTCTCGTTTATAGTTTATCTTTTCAATTTTTAACTTTTATTTTTTAATTAAAAAAAAATTTTTTTGAGGCAGAGTCTCGCTCTGTCATTCAGGCTGGAGTGCAGTGGCTCACTGCAAGCTACACCTCCCGGATTCAGATGATTCTCATGCCTGAGCTTCCCAAGTAGCTGGGATTACAAGTGTCTGCCACCAATGCCCCACTAATTTCTTGTATTTTTACTAGAGACTGGGTTTCACCATGTTGATCAGCCTGGTCTCAAACTCCTGACCTCAGGTGTTTGGGATTACAGGCTTGAGATACCATGTCCAGACCATCTTTCCACTTTGTGATATAAAAAGTTCTTACTTTTGTGATAGTCAAAATGTCTATTGTTTTTTAATGGTTAAATGCTTTTTGTGTCTCATTCACTTACATTTTTTTTTTTTTTTTTTGAGACGGAGTCTCGCTCTGTCGCCCGGACTGGAGTGCAGTGCCAGATCTCAGCTCACTGCAAGCTCTGCCCTGGGTTTACGCCATTCTCCTGCCTCAGCCTCCCGAGTAGCTGGGACTACAGGCGCCAGCCACCTCGCCCGGCTAGTTTTTGTATTTTTAGTAGAGACGGGGTTTCAGGTATTAGCCAGGATGGTCTCGATCTCCTGACCTCGTGATCCGCCCGTCTCGGCCTCCCAAAGTGCTGGGATTACAGGCTTGAGCCACGCGCCCGGCCCATTCACTTACATTTTACTAAAAGTTTTAAAGTTTTGTTTCTGACATGTCAGTCTGGTCCATCTGGAATTAATATTTGTATATAGAGCACAGTAGAAATATAATTTCATTTTGTTTTCTATAGCAATAACCGCTATTTTAAAATTGTTTATTGAAAAGTTCTTTCTTTCCTGCTGATCTGCCATGTGATCTACATCACATATCAAAGATTAAATTGTGGAGATTTATTTGGGAGCACTCTATTCTCTTTCATTAGTCAGTTAATCAGTGAAGACCACACTGTCTTAATTGCTGTAGTTTTATAAAAGTTTGATATTGGCAGGACAAATACATCTTCTTCTTCAATAACATCTTTGATAATTTGGCTCCTTCCCTTTTACATGTGGGTATATATATATTTATATTTATGCAATATATATTTATATATTTATTATATATATATTTATTAATATGTATTTATTTATAAGTATATATTTATTTATGTATATTTATAAATATATTTATTTTTATATATTTATTTATATACTTATATATATGGAGGGAGACAGGGTCTCACTCTGTTGCCCTGGCTTGTAGACAGTGGTGCAGTCACAGCTCACTGCAGACTTGAACTCCTGGGCTGAAGAGCTCCTCCTACCTCAGTTTACCAAGAAACCAGGACCCAAAGGCATGCACCACTACATCCATCTAATTCTAAAAACACTATTTTTTTTTTTGTAACGATGGGGATCTTGCTATGCTGCCCAGGCTGGTCTCAAAACTTTTGGCCTCAAGCAATCCTCCCACCTCAGGCTCCCAAATTGCTGGGATCACAAGAGTGAGCCACCACATCTGGCTCCATTTTGCATATTTTAAGACCATTTTTAAAAAGCTGCTCAAGCCTGCTTTTTTCTCTTGGTGCTACTTGCAACTCCCTTACTTAGCCTTGGAAATACTGTTAGTGAAGAAAATCCAAAGAGTCGAAATATAGAATATTCTTTCTTCTAATTGCAAAAGAACAGACACCCTCCTTTATCATAAAGCTACTTTTGATAAGTTGGTGAACTGAGAGCATACACAGTATTCTTAATTCTGTTCTAATTTCAGAAACCTTAGGGATTCAACTACCTCCCCTGGGTCCTCCCCTAACACGTGGGAATTCTGAGCTATACAATTCAAGTTGAGATGGCGGCAGGGACATAGCCAAACCATATTATTCTGCTCCTGGCCCCTCCAAATTTCATGTGCTCACATTTCCAAACCTATCATGCCTTCCCAACAGTCCCCCAAAGTCTTAACTCATTTCAGCATTAACCCAAATGTCTGCTGTCCAAAGTCTCATCTGAGACAAGGCAAGTCTCCTCTGTCTATGAGCCTCTTCTGATTTCTGCTTCACTGTGGAGTCTCTTCACATAGTCTTCAAAGATTATTGCTATGAAATTTTCTTATACATGTAACCCGTAACCTCTACAATTCTGCAGTTTTAATTGGTTGTCTTACCAATAATGAGTTGCTTTGCTTCAAAATATTTAACATTTCCAGAAGGCGTAAATATGTATAGTATAGTTTTTTAGTCAACCAGAAGAAAATTGACTTTATTTACTAACATAACTTATATGTAAAGGTTGAATAAATTTCCTTCTTCTTTTCTTTTGCATCATAACAACCACTGAATATAATATTTCTATAGCAGTGGGGGTAAACGGACAAAGACTTTTGTGTCTGCAGGTGAATGGCCCAGGGTCTCCAGCACTCCAGGTCCCACTGAGCCTGCCACACAGCTGAGGGCATCGGTATTTCCACACACCTATAGTGCACAGTGCCCCAGAACAGAGGTCAGATGTTCTCCTTTATTCAAATGGGGAGTTGAGAGTATTGTCATTATAATTAAATTAATAAATACATATTTATACACTGTTAAAATCTGGTTGGATTTGTGTCCCTTCACAAAACAAATTGCTTAAATGAAACCATAGAGGTAACGTAATTGAGTACATGCTTCTATGAGATTTCTTGTAAATGGAATTAGAATCTAATTTGAAATGTCAGTAAAAAGTTTAAATATTCAACTCAATTATATTGAATTTTGTTTTGTTTTGTGAGACCAAGTTTAGCTGTTGTTACCCAGCCTGGTGTATAATGGCATGATTTCAGCTCACTGCAAGCACCTTGCTCCAGGTTCAAGCGATTCTCCTGTCTCAACCTCCCAAGTAGCTGGGATTACAGGAGCCTGCCACCACGCCCGGCTGATTTTTGTATTGTTAGTAGAGATGGGGTTTCGCCATGTTTGCCAGGCTGGTCTCGAACTCCTGACCTCAGGTAATCCACCCACCTCGGCCTCCCAAAGTGCTGGGATTACAGGCATGAGCTACCGTGCCTGACCTTTTTATATTCTTTTACTTTATTTTAGTTACTTATTTTTATGACTTTATTGTTACAAAAATGCTAGTTTAAAAAAGTAATCAATATAGCAAAGAACAAAGAATATGATCAACAAGCATTCCCACTCCAAGATCTAGAAATAAGGGTCATCATTCCAAAAGTTGATACATCGTGGATTCCTTCACACCAGTTTGCAGTACAAAGTAACCCCTTGCTTATAGAAAACATTATTATTATCATTATTATTTTTGAGACAGAATTTGACTCTTGTGGCCCAAGCTGGAGTGCAATGGTACAATCTCAGCTCACTGCAACCTCTGCCTCATGAGTTCAAATGGTTCTCCTGCCTCAGCCTCACAAGAAGCTGGGATTACTGACACATACCACAACGGCTGACTAATTGTGTTATTTTCAGTAGAGACAGGGTTTCACCATGTTGGCCAAGCTGGTCTTGAACTCCTGACCTCAGGTGATCTAGTCGCCTCAACCTCCCAAAGCACTGGGATTTACAGGTATGAGCCACCATACCCAGATTCTAAAACATTATTAAGTAGCAAACAGTAGCAGTATGCTGGGGGGTTTTAGGATTGATTATTTTCAAATCTCTGGAAAAGCTCAATACATTATCTTAGGCTATGATCCCAAGGCAGAGTCCCATCTGTTAATTGGGGGCAGGTCTAAGGGTCCTTTCAGCTCTGAGGTTAATGGTTTTCCAGCTTGATCTGCTACCTGCCACCCACCCATCCTCGATTGTGTTTGGTTGCGTTTTCAGAGACAATGTCTCACTATGTTGACCTGCCTGGTTGAACTCCTGGCCTCAAGCAATCCTCGTGCCTTGGCCTCCCAAAGTGCTGGACTTAGACATGTGAGCCTCTGTGCTCACCCACCCTTAGCTGTTCAAGTGTGGAGGTCAATAGTAAATGCCAAATTTACATCCGGGTCAGAAGTGGAGATGCCCCAGGGCAGAACCATAACCTAATCAGGCCTCCCACTGCATGAAGACCTTACTTTCTGAAGCTTAAACCTGGACAAAGGTGGCCGGGCACGGTGGCTCAGGCCTGTAATCCCAGCACTTTGGGAGGCCAAGGTGGGTGGATCATGAAGTCAGGAGATCAAAACCATCCTGGCTAATTTGTGAAACCCCGTCTCTACTAAAAATACAAAAAATTAGCCGGGCATGGTGGCGGGCACCTGTAGTCCCAGCTCCTTAGGAGGCTGAGTCAGCAGAATGGTGTGAACGTGGGAGGCAGAGCTTGCAGTGAGCCGAGATTGTGTTATTGCACACCAGCCGGGCGGTGGCAGAGTGAGAATCCATCTCAAACAAACAAACAAACAAACACCTGGACAAAGATCTACCAGTAGCACTGTGTTCATGAATATCAGGTCAAAAATTTTAAATTGAGACTATCAAGAAGAACCTGGTAGATGCACGTGCCGTCCACAGTCCAATGGTCAGCTATGAAAACAGGTTATTTGTACTTTTCTTTTTCATGGAGTCTTTGATGTAAACATTGATGACACTTTTTACTTCTGTTGTGTTTCCCTTTTTCTTCATTTTCCATAAGTAGCTTCCTCCATCCGACTCCCAGCAGGCCACATTCAATTCAGGATATTTTCACCATGAAAATGAGTCTCCATAACACAAACTTAGAGGCCAGGCATGGTGGCTCATGTCTGTAATCCCAGTGCTTCAGGAGGCTGAGGGGGGCAGAGCACCTGAGGTCAGGAGTCCAAGACGAGCCTGACAAACATGGAGAAACCCTGTCTCTACTAAAAATACAAAATTAGCCATGCATGGTGGCCCGCACTTGTAGTCCCAGCTACTCAGGAGGCTGAGGCAGGAGAATCACTTGAACCTGGGAGGCGGAGGTTGCAATGAGTCAAGATCATGCCTGGGCAACAAGAGCAAAACTCCATCTCAAAAAAAGAAAAAGAAAGAATTTAAAAACTAAAAGAGAGGAATGAACAAGGGGTCAGCCCCTTAAAAATCTCCCAAACCTCTTTAACGGGAGTTTAGGTTAAAATATAAATGTGTGGAGGATACTTTTTGCCTTGGTTGATGAAGGACTCCAGCGGGATTTTGCAGATGATATTGCTGTACTGGGAATGGACTGGCCCTTCCATTTCCCAGATTTGTCCCTTTATTCTTTTGAGTGCAGGCATACTCATGTTATTACACTTGCTGATACTGTGTTTTTCACAAATTGAAGATTTGGCAATCATGCGTGGAGCGTCTATCTGTCCCACGTTTCTATCATCATGTGCTCACTTTGTGACCCTGTCACATTTTGGTAATTCTTACAATACATTAAACTTTTCCATTACTACTATCTGTGTTACAGTGATCTGTGATAGGTGATCTTTGATATAACTGTTGTAAGTATGTTGAACCAGGCCAGGCCCCTATATGATGGCAAAATTCATTGATAAACATTGTGTGTGTTTTGACTGCTCCCCTGATCAGCCGTTTCTCCATCTCTCTCTCTCCTTGGCCCTCCCTATTCCTTGAGACTCAACAATATCAAAATTATACCAATGAATAATCTTCCAGTGGCCTCTTAGGGTTCAAATAAAAGGAAGATACATGTCTTTCACTTTCAGTCCAAACCAAGAAATGATTAGGCTTAATAAGGAAGGCCATGTTGAAATCTGAGACAGGCTGAAAGCTATATTTCTTGTGCCAAAGTGAGCCAAGTTGTAAATGGAAAGAAAAAGTTCTCGAAGGAAATAAGAAATGTTACTGCAGTGAAAACATACATGATAAGAAAACAAATCGCTAATCACTCTGGCTAGTGCCTAGAGGAGTACTCCATGCCCTCTGGGCATACAAGAGATATTATCTAATGAATTGGAAAAGAGCAAACCAGAAGTGGCTTTATTCTCCCTCTTGGACTCCTTTGTACTAATTTTTAAGTCTTGGTTGGAAATCACTGAGTACATTCATAATGTGTATGACAGAAATCAGTCTTATAGTAGTTTATCTTCATTTAGCTCTGGAAGTTTACCTTTGCCTTAGTTTTGGAAGTAAATCTTAGTTTGTAGTTCTGAGGTTCTCATATGTGTTGAACACATTAAAGACTAGATATAAAAATTGCCTTCAAGATTGTTCTTACCTATAAGACTGACTCCTACTTTTATATGCTGAAAATTGACCCGGAGGCCAGATGCGGTAGCTCACATCTGTAATCCCAGTACTTTAGGATGTCAAGGCGGCTGGATCATGAGGTCAGGAGTTCAAGACCAGCTTGGCCAAGATGGTGAAACCCCATCTCTACTACAAATGCAAAAATTAGCCGGGTGTGTTGGTGGCTGCCTGTAGACCAAGGTATTCCATAGGCTGGGACAGAGAATTGCATGAACTGGAGGGCGGAGTTGCAGTGAGCCAAGATTGTGCCACTGTGTTCCAGCTCGGGTGATGGAGGGGACTCCATCTCAAAAAAGAAAAATAAATAAAAGGGAATGAAAATTGACTCTGGAGAGAACACTATAAGATTATGAGTTAGTGGAAAAGTGATCAGATTAATAAATCTATATTGGGGGGGCGGAGCAAGATGGCTGAATACGAACAGCTCCAGTCTCCAACTCCAAGCGCGAGCAACACAGAGGACTGGTGATTTCTGCATTTTCAACTGAGGTACTGGGGTCATCTCACTAGGGAGTGCTGGACAATGGTGCTGGTCAGCTGCTGCAGCCTGACCAGCGAGAGCTGAAGCAGGGTGAGGCATTGCCTCACCTGGGAAGTGCAAGGGGGAAGGGAATCCTTTTCCTAGCCAGGGGAACTGAGACATACAACACCTGACAAATCGTGTAACTCCCACCACAATACTGCACTTTAAGCAAAGGGCACACCAGGAGAATATATCCCACACCTGGCCGGGAGGGTCCCACGCCCACGGAGCCTCCCTCATTGCTAACACAGCAGTCTGCGGTGATCTATCTGCAAGGCAGCAGCGAGGCTGGGGGAGGGGCACCCGCCATTGCTGAGGCTTAAGTAGGTAAACAAAGCCGCTGGGAAGCTCCAACTGGGTGGACCTCACAGCAGCTCAAGGAAACCTGCCTGTCTCTGTAGACTTCACCTATGGGGACAGGGCACAGCTAAACAACAACAACAACAAAAAAAAGCAGCAGAACCTCTGCAAATGCAAACGACTCTGTCTGACAGCTTTGAAGAGAGCAGTGGATCTCCAACACAGAGGTTGAGATTTGAAAACGGACAGACTGCCTGCTCAAGTGGATCCCTAACCCCTGAGTAGCCTAACTGGGAGACATCCCCACTAGGGGCAGTCTGACACTCTATACCTCACAGGGTGGAGTACACCCCTGAGAGGAAGCTTCCAAAGTAAAAATCAGACAGGTACACTCGCTGTTCAGCAATATTCTATCTTCTGCAACCTCTGCTGTGATACCCAGGCAAAAGGGTCTGGAGTGGACCTCAAGCAATCTGCAACAGACCTACAGTGAGGGTGCTGACTGTCAGAAGGAAAACGATCAAACAGGAAGGACACTATACCAAAACCCCATCAGTATGTCACCATCACCAAAGACCAGAGACAGATAAAACGACAAAGATGGGAAAATAGCAGGACAGAAAAGCTGGAAATTCAAAAAATAAGAGCGCATCTCCCCCTGCAAAGGAGCACAGCCATCACTAGCAACGGACCAAAGCTGGTCAGAGAATGACTTTGACGAGATGAGAGAAGAAGGCTTCAGTCCAACAAATCTTCAGAGCTAAAGGAGGAATTACGTACCAACAAAAAGAAACTAAAAATCTTGAAAAAAGAGTGGAAGAATTGACAGCTAGACTAATTAATGCAGAGAAGGTCATAAACGAAATGACAGAGATGAAAATCATGACACAAGAAATACGTGAAAAATGCATAAGCTTCAGTAACGGACTGGATCAACTGGAAGAAATAGTATCAGCGATTGAGAATCAAATGAATGAAATGAAGCGAGAAGAGAAACCAAAAGAAAAAGAAGAAAAGAAATGAACAAAGCCTGCAAGAAGTATGGGATTATGTAAAAAGACCAAATCTACGTCTGATTGGGGTGCCTGAAAGTGAGGGGGAAAATGGACCAAGTTGGAAAACACTCTTCAGGATATCATCCAGGAGAACTTCCCCAACCTAGTAGGGCAGGCCAACATTCAAATTCAGGAAAATACAGAGAACGCCACAAAGATACTCCTCCAGAAGAGCAACTCCAAGACACATAATTGCCAGATTCACCAAAGTTGAAATGAAGGAAAAAGTCTTAAGGGCAGCCAGAGAGAAAGGTCGGGTTACCCACAAAGGGAAGCCCATCGGCTAACAGCAGATCTCTCGGCAGAAACTCTACAAGCCAGAAGAGGGTGGGGGCCAATATTCAACGTTTAAAGAAAAGAATTTTAAACCCAGAATTTCATATCCAGCCAAACTAAGTTTCATCAGTGAAGGAGAAATACAATTCTTTACAGATAAGCAAATGCTTAGAGATTTTGTCACCACCAGGCCTGCCTTACAAGAGACCCTGAAGGAAGCCCTAAACATGGAAAGGAAAACCGGTACCAGCCATTGCAAAAACATGCCAAAATGTAAAGACCATCGAGGCTAGGAAGAAACTGCATCAACTAACGAGCAAAATAACCAGTTAATATCATAATGACAGGATCAAGTTCACACATAACAATATTAACCTAAATGTCAATGGACTAAATGCCAATTAAAGACACAGACTGGAAAACTGGATATAAAGAGTCAAGACCCATCAGTCTGCTGTATTCAGGAGACCCATCTCACTACAGAGACATACATAGGCTCAAAATAAAGCGATGGAGGAAGATCTACAAGCAAATGGAGAACAAAAAAAAAAGCAGGGGTTGCAATCCTAGTCTCTGATAAAACAGACTTTAAACCATCAAAGATCAAAAGAGACAAAGAAGGATATTACATAATGGTAAAGGGATCAATTCAACAGGAAGAGCTAACTCTCCTAAATATCTATGCACCCAATACAGGAGCATCCAGATTCATAAAGCAAGTCCTTAGAGACTTACAAAGAGACTTAGACTCCCATACAATAATAATGGGAGACTTAACACTCCACTGTCAACATTAGACAGATCAAAGAGACAGAAAATTAACAAGAATATCCAGGAATTAAACTCATCTCTGTACCAAGCGGACCTAATAGACATCTATAGCCTCTCCACCCCAAATCAACAGAATATACATTCTTCCCAGCACCACATCACACTTATTCCAAAATTGACCACATATTGGAAGTAAAGCACTCCTCAGGAAACGAAAAGACCAGAAATAATAACAACTGTCTCTCAGACCACAGTGCAATCAAACTAGAACTCAGGACTAAGAAACTCAATCCAAACCGCTCAACTACATGGAAACTGAACAACCTGCTCCTGAATGACTACGGGTACATAACGAAATGAAAGCAGAAATAAAGATGTTCTTTGAAACCAATGAGAACAAAGATACAACATACCAGAATCTCTGGGACACATTTAAAGCAGTGTGTAGAGGGAAATTTATAGCACTAAATGCCCACAAGAGAAAGCAGGAAAGATCTAAAATTGACACTCTAAATCACAATTAAAAGAACTAGAGAGGCAAGAGCAAACACATTCAAAAGCTAGCAGAAGACAAGAAATAACTAAGATCAGAGCAGAACTGAAGGAGATAGAGACACACAAAACCCTCAAAAAATCAATGATTCAGTAGTTGGTTTTTTGAAAAGATCAACAAAATTGACAGACTCTAGCAAGACTAATAAGAAGAAAAGAGAGAGGAATCAAATAGATGCAATAAAAAATGATAAAGGGATATCTCCAATGACCCCACAGAAATACAAACAACCATCAGAGAATACTATAAACGCCTCTACGCAAATCACTAGAAAATCTAGAAGAAATGGATAATTTCCTGGACACTTACACTCTCCCAAGACTAAACTAGTAAGAAGTTGAAGCTCTGAAATTGAGGAAACTATTAATAGCCTACCCATCAAAAAAAGTCTAGGACCAGATGGATTCACAGCTGAATTCTACCAGAGGTACAAGGAGGAGCTGGTACCATTCCTTCTGAAACTATTCCAATTAATAGAAAAAGAAGGAATCCTCCCTAACTCATTTAGGAGGCCAACATCATCCTGATACCAAGCCTGGCAGAGACACAACAAAAAAACAGAATTTTAGACCAATATCCCTGATGAACATCGATGCAAAAATTCTCAATAAAATACTGGCAAACCGGATTCAGCAGCACATCAAAAAGCTTATCCACCATGATCAAGTGGGCTTCATCCCTGGGATGCAAGGTTGGTTCAACGTTCGCAAATCAATAAACGTAATCCAGCATATAAACAGACCAAGGACAAGAACCACACGATTATCTCAACAGATGCAGAAAAGGCTTTTGACAAAATTCAACAGCCCTTCATGCTAAAAACGCTCAGGGAAGGGGTAGGTGGGAGTGGCCGATATGAAGGAGGAAAACTGCTGTGAGAAGTTGGAAGCTCCTTTTTTAGCTCACTTATCAGCATAAGCATTGTTCTGAGCGATGGGATCTGATGCCTTTTGATGGCTGCTTTTTTAGCTACCTTATCAGTAGAAGCGTTGTCTTGAGCAAAGGTTGGGGAAGAAAATAAATTTTGGAAGTTATGAGAACTGTAGAGAGTTGAGCATAGTTTGTGATTTTTAGGGCCTCTACCGTATTAAAGCAGTGGCAGCCGCTGCGCGCAGACATGAAGGCTAGGCTAAAACGTAAGGTCATTTCGACAGAAAGGCTACAGGACATGGTCCCGGCTCTTGGGTAAGAATTCTATCTGCACTAACCATGCCTAGGAAGGAAAGGAGTTGTTGTTTTGTAGAACGGGGGAGTTGGGAGATTAGCCGACACGATCAGCAGGGAGAGTAATGTGTATTTATGATAATTATGTCGAGATAGGTAACAGATGAGGCAAAAGTTTGGGCTTGACTGAAGTAATGGGGGTTGTCCGTGAGGCCTGCAGCAGTACAGACTAGGTAATTTGCTGAGCCTGATGGATGTCAGGGTCAGTCCCAGTGAAAGGGAAGAGAAACTGGGATGAAGGGTGTAAAGGAATAGTAAAGAAAGTATGTTTGAGATCCAGAACAGAATAATGGGTTGTGGAGAGAGGTATTGATGATAGCAGAGTATACGGTTTGGCACGGGGTGGATAGGCAAGACAACTTGGTTGATAAGGCGCATATCTTGAACTAATCTGTAAGACTTGTCCAGTTTTTGGTCGGGTAAAATGGGGAAATTGTAAGAGAGTTTATAGGTTTTAAAAGCCAATGCTGTAGCAGGCGAGTGATAACTGGCTTTAATCCTTTTAAAGCGTGCTGCAGGATGGGATATTGGCGTTGAGTGGGGTAAGGGTGATTAGGTTTTAATGAGATGGTAAGGGGTGTGTGATCAGTTGCCAAGGAGAGAGTAGAGGTGTCCTATACTTGTGGGTTAAGGTGGGGGGATATGAAGGGAGGATGTGAAGGAGGCTTTGAACTGGGGGAAAAGGCAGCAATGAGGTGTGGGTGTAGCCTAGGAATAGTCAGGGAAGCAGATAATTTAGTTAAAATGTCTTGGCCTAATAGTGAACTGGGCAGGTGGGGATAACTGAAAAGGAGTGCATGATAGCATGTTGTCCAAGTTGGCACTAGAGTTTTGGAGTTTTAAGAGGTTTAGAAGCCTGGCCATCAATACCCACAACATTTATGGAGGCAAGGGAAACAGGCCCTTGAAGAGAAGGTAATGTGGGGTGTGTAGCTTCCATATTGATTAAGAAGGGGAGGGACTTACCCTCCACTGTAAGAGTTACCCAAAGCATCTGTGATGGTCCAGGAGGCTTCCAAGGTGATGGGGCAGCATTGATCTTCAGCCACTAAGCTGAGAATAAATGAGAAAAGAAAAAAGGAAGGAAAAACAATACACCAGGTATGATGTGTGCACCTCTGGGGGACGTATCACTTGAGCCCAGAAGGAGGAGGTTGCAGTGAGCCAAGATTGTGCCACTGCATTTCAGCCTGGGAGACAGCATGACACTCTACTCTGCCACGGAAGTTTTAGTTAGGTCCCCATTATCAGTTTTTGTTTTTGTTGCAATTCCTTCTGACGACTTAGTCATAAATTCTTTTGCAAGGTGAATGTCCAGAATCGTATTTCCCAGACTTTATTGAATTCTTGTAGTTTGAGGTTGACATTTAAATCTTTAATCTGTTTTAATTTTCTAATATAGTGAAAGGTAAGGTTCCTGTTTCATTCTGCCTATGGCTGGCCAGTTATCCCAGCACCATTTATTGAATAGGGCGTCCTTTCCCCAATGCTTATTTTTGTTGACTTTGTCAAAGATCAGATGGCTGTAGGTGTGTGGATTTATTTCTGGGCTCTTTATTCTGTTCCATTGGTCTCTGTTAGCATCAGTGTCATGCTGTTTTGGGTACTGTAGGCTTACAGTATAGTTTGAAGTCAAGTAATGTAATGCTTCCAGCTTTGTTCTTTTTGCTTAGGATTGCTTTGTTTATTTGGGCTCTTTTTTGATTCCATGTAAATTTTAGAATAGTTTCTGCTGTGAAAAATGTTGGTAGTAATTTGATAGGAATAGCAATGAATCATAGATTGCTTGGACAGTAAGGCCATTTTAATGATATTGATCCTTTCATTCCATG